>NW_027069643.1:24824-150720 GCF_002906115.3 Quercus suber | reverse complement strand
TGCAAGAACTTGGGGGGTTGATACCCATTTGGCATCCTCATATTGTCGATGCGCTTTGTGTAGGATTTTGAATATGTGAGAGAACTTGTAGAAGAACCTCCATATTGTGCTCGGATGGTATTTGTTATCATGTCTTGTAATTGTTGGACTGACAATGAAGCAACCGAAGTAGATTGTTCTCGTCGGGAAGTGTCTTCAATTTCTCTCCCTTCGTCATCCTTTGCGGATGTGAATTTATGACCATGGCTTGATTCACCAAGATCTTGTGCTTCGAGTTTGTTCATTAAAGTTGCAATTTGGAGGTCCTTATCTTCAAGTGCTTTTGTGAGAAGGACGACCCTTTGTTCCATTTCAACCATCTTTTCTTCTATGGTAGTGGTGTTAGTCATCATGACTGACACAACTTCCCAAGATGATAGAGAAGGAAGTGAATTGAAGTGAGCACATGAAATCTCATTTTTTGGGTTCCCTTTGATGGGAGAGAAATCGTGCGAACAACTTCTTGTGAAAGAAGGAGGGGATTTGCCCCCATACTTGAGGTGTTCCAAGGTGGAGATGTCCTTATTGATGACCTTGTTTCTTGTGAGAGGGTCTAAGGAGATGATTGTTTGGACCTTGGCTTCCTTGGTTGATTGAGATTGAAGTTGATTATGAGCTTTAGGTTGGCTACAATTGATTGCACCAATGTAGTTGTTGGTGGTAGCCGTACCAAGTTTAGTTGAAGAAGCTGTTGAAGCTTGGATGTTCTTGCTAGAGGCCATTGAAGTTGGTAGCAAGATAATGATGATTTCTTTCTTTGAAGGAGAATGAGATGAGAGGCAGAGATGTCCCACTGGGCATGCCAGAATATGTGGACGACTAAATTTCTCGGTTCGAAATAAGTCAAACAAGTAAAATAGTTGTACAAATGTGAATTTGTATTGATGATTGTGTGGTACAATTCTCTGTGATTACAAATGAGTGATCCTCTGATTCAATCTCCTTGAAAGATTTATTGATTACAGTTGTGGTAATGTGATTTTGATTTAAACATCAAACATACTTCAGTTTGGCTAAAGAATGGATTGAAGACCTTTGAAACAGAATTACAATGAATCTCTGGCTATAAGCTTGTTAGAAATTCCTTGTTCTTCGCGTTCTTCATGTTCTTCGTGTTCTTGGATTTGTTCTTCGTCTTTGAAGATTTATGGTGGAAGTTCTTCGGTGCTTTAGTGGCTTGAATCCATAGAGCTTCACTGATTTGTGGTTTGTGAGGTTTCTGGAGGCTTTTGAGCTTGATTCCAGTGAGCTTTGAGATCTAGAAATATGATTTGGATGATTCCTCTTCGAATGTTCTTGTATTCGAAGGTTTGTGGTGGAAGTTCTTCGGGGCTTTAGAGGCTTGAATCCGTAGAGCTTCACTAATTTGTAATTTGTTGATGTTTTCGGACACTTTAGGCTTGATTCCCGCAAACTTTTGGATCTAGGCGGATGATTTGGATGATTTCTCTTCGAATGTTCTTCGTATTCGAAGTTGAAGTTCTTGAAGTTCTTGGAGGCTTTAGAGCTTGGTTCCAGCAGAGCTTCTGGACTTCTGAGTGCTTCAAATGGTTTGGTGTCCTCCTCCCAGATCTCTAGATCTCCTTAGATCTCTTCCTTAGATCTCCTTGAAATGCCTTAGGAAGGCTTCTATTTATAAGAGTTTAGGGGTAGGTAAGTGACACGTGGCGGAGCTTGATTGGTGACACGTGGCAGAGCTTGATTGGTTCGCTTATGTCATCGCTTACACGTGCGAGGCTGATTATGTCATCGCTTACACATGTGCTGATGTGTGATTGGTTTCTGCATGACACTTGGCAAATTTCTGTTGTTTTCTGAGCAGTGATAGCAAAACCTAGTAGTAATACGTGGCGCTTTGTCATTGGCTGTATTTTGTGGACTTGGTAGTGTGACGTGTCAGCTTGTGATAGGTCGGGAATTTTCCCTGTCTACACCCAGATTTGGATTTTCATTTCCCTTTCACTTGTTCCAAATATTGCACGAAGCAGTTGAAATTTAGGTGCACGTTGTTGTTGCGATTTTTCCAAATATTCTCAAAATGAAAATCAAGATAATGTTTAGGGAATCTGGGTTGTCATTTCCAGACGTTGGTTATTGCGAATCTGGGTTTTGGTTGTACATTGTTTGAAATATGTACATTAGTTGAATTACATGTTTAAAGATATTTTTGGTTGAATTGATGTAGTTGACTGTTTTTTTAAATAATCTGTACAGAAATTTTGTATTAAGATAACAAATTTCGATTAAAAAGTTCAACTGTTCAAGATTACAAATTGTGTTTTTCCTATTTATTTATTTATTTATTTATTTTTGTGTTCATGAAGATTAAATTAATTTTTGTTTATGAAGTATTTTATTCTTTTTTGATGAGTTTGATATGAATTTTTTATTTTTTATTTTTTATTTTTTATTTTTTATTTTTTTTTTTTCTGATGTGGACTTTCAGTAATTCAAATGCTCGTGTGGACCTTATGAAATGTTAATCAAAATTTTAAAAAAATATTTTATTGGCCATGTAAGATTCAAGTGTGCTAACTATATACAGTATCTGCCACGTAGACAATTTTTGTTAGTGAGTTAACGGTAGAGACCAAATTGACTGTAAATTAAAAATAACAAGGACTACCAAAATGTATAGACTAAATTGACTATGACTCTAAAATGTAAGGACTTAAATGGTGTTTTCGTCAGAAAACAATTAACATTTTTTATAATTCTTTAAATTTTCCATAAAAGTAGTATTAAAAGCTTCCTAAAATTAGTTATAATCAAATGCCCTAAGGTTTCCTATTAACTAAATATCAATTATAAACCGCAAATCATACCAATTGAAAACTAAAATACTCTAAGGGTACGTTTGGTACACTATAATAGCTCCTGTAATGTAATAGTTATTCATGTATAATATCAAGTTGGTCATTTGGTTGCATCTTTATTACATTGATTAGTTATTACATTGGAATAACCATTCTTTAAATTGAAGAATAGCTATTCCTCTTTAAAATTGATGTAATAGTTATTCCTTAGTGTATTTAATAGGTTTTAAAATTAATATATTTCTAAAAATATAAAGTTTCCTTATACATCATCTTTTACAAGTTTTCCATATGTAACAACTAAACTTATGAATAAGAATAGTTATTCCATTACAATGTCTTCTATTACCTGTAATAAAGATTATTATTCCTAATATAATTTACATTTAGTGTACCAAACGTACCCTAAGAGTTGGCTGAGTTGGTAATGGGTTTGAGTTACAGGAGAAAAAATATATTATATAAGTATTTCTAATCATTAAAAAAAAAAAAAAAACCGTAGAATTCACTAGTGCGTAAATTGCTTGAATGTGTTTTTCTTGAATTTGTGTATAGCTTAATTGTATTTTTCTATTAGCCCATATATACATACATACATATATATATATATATATATGAATTTTTTGGATTATTACCATGTGCATTGGAAGCAGACGTGCTATAATTAAAATAATAATAATAATTACTACAAACTCACCTATTATCTATGAATTCCTAATATTAATTTCACCATGTATTGCAGTTTGTGACATTTGTTTTTTATTTATAAGGAAGTAGTGTTACAGCTTTTGGTGAGAGATTGTTCTATTTCCTACGCATGAATTAAGATACATCGAAAACCCTATAAACTGATAGTTAGTGAATTCAACCTAGGCCCTTAGAGTTCAAATTATGCCTCAAACCAATGAACCCATCAACAAAGTACCCCTAGAGGGTGTGATTTATTTATTTATTTATTTTCCTAGAGGTCATTTTAGGGTGTGATTTATTTATTTATTTTTTCCAGAGGTAATCAAAATGAGCTCGTACATGTCAATTGTCAATAACAATTTTCTTAAAAGTAGTTTTCTTTTTCTTTTTTTCTTTCAAGTATCAAGTTATATTTTTATATCGGGGTGGCATTTGGTATGGGGTAATATTTTAGGATTCTTAAGATTTCTAGGTGTGGTTGCAAATTATACAAGGGAATCATTTGTGATTGGAATCTGGATTCCCACTCAACCCCCTTTTTGTAGGAATATAGATTCCCTTTTAAACATGTGGATATCCAAATTCTCAAGTTTAAAAAAATTACATTTGTTATAAACTGAAAATTTTACCATTTTTCCGTTTTCATTTAACCAATTGAGATAGAACGTAGAACAAATCATCAATATCTATTCCCTTATATTTATCTCTTCTTGCCATAAAAACATAAATGCTAAAATAAAATAAAATATTGATATTTATTAACAAAACATGATGTTGTGATTTCCGTAAAAAAATGGTAATCTAAATAGTTACTTTTGTATTATACATGTCATTTTGAAAGGTTTTAATGAATTAATCATAATTTATAATTTATATTTTACGTCATTATTTATTTGGAGGAAGATTAAAAAAAAAATTGATATTGGGTTATAAATCTAAGGATAGTATGAGAAAAGTAAATAATTCTTTTAAGATTCTTAGAAATAAAACAAACATAGAAATCGTTACATTCTAAGACATCTAGATTGCAAGACATCATACTCCAAGGAATCTAAATACTAGGAGTAATGTGGATTACCCCATACGAAATGCATATAATTTGAAAAATTACATACTTTTTCTCACAACAAGCTTAATGTTGCGCCAAATAAGAAGAATCTATTTTACTTGTCCTTTCTTAATGTAAATTTCCAAATTTAGATTTAGCGATGTTATTTCATTACTTTCATTTTTTTGTGTGCTTTCAATTCTATTATAGTAAATTAATGGTGAGTTCCAGTTAACTCAACTAGTAAAATCCCTGATGGTTGAAAAAGAGATTTGGGGTTTAATCTCCACCTATACCAAAAACCAATTGATGTCTTAATCTAATAATAATGAGCACAATCATTATTTATTAGAAGGGAACGCCATAAGTTGAAACTCTATAAATATTATAGTAAGTTAATGCTCCTCTTTTGTCATATTAACTATCAATAACATCTCTCTTAAAAAATATTTTCTTGTCAACTAAGCTTTATGGGGGGTTTAAATTGGTCACCAAGTCTGTTTATGAATTTTCAATTCAAAATTTCAGTAATAGAAAATATCGTAAATGTTTTTCTCATTTCTTTCTGATGGATTCTTGATGTTTATTGCGTATTCAACTAATTCCGAATGGTCTTGATAACATGATTTTAAAAACTAAAACAGTCAAATAATCAAAATAGAGTCTGGTTCCTCCGGTTTACAAGTTGACCCACTGGTTTTGATCGGACCGGATTAAGGTTTGGTTCACCATTGAACTAGTTAGTCCTGTCTGGTTTTTAAAACCATGCTCATTAATTAATATCAAGGATATAGATTAAGTAATAATAAATATCAAATATAAGCTACAAAGCACACTGATGAAAAGATTAAAATACACTTATAATTGGGTGTGTTGGTACCTCCCAAAGCCATGAATGCCTGGGGAGAGAGGAGTGAGTTTGAACTGTCGGAGGAATAGTGTGTGTATATAGTATTTATTTATTTATATAAATATTTCTAACCATGAGATACTCCGAAAACAACATGTACCGATAATTTAGTGAATTTAACTAAGAACCTTTTTTAGTTTACATCACGAATCAATGAGCCAATCAAAAAGGTACCCTTAGTATGTGTGATTTATTTGTTTATTTTCCAGAAATAATCAAAACGGCGTACATGTCAATAAGGTGAAGCAACTGTCTTAAAAGATGTTTTTTCCCCTTTCTAGTATCAAGTTATATTTTTATATCCAATGCAACGAACTATAACTTAATTTGGCAAATTAAATTTTTTTTCCCACAACTAAATTTTGTATGAGAAAATATATGCGCGAGTCTGCTTTTATCGTTTGTTACTATTTTATAATTTTTTTTGTAACTTTGTAATTTCAAATTCAGGGATGCCATTAATTTTTTTTATATTTTTAATACTTTTATAGTCACCTATGGTCCTTTGTGCATGGTAGAGTACCAGCTATCAATAAGATCTCTCTTAGAAAATATTTTCTTGTCAACTAACTTTCATGCTGTTTAATTGGTCTCAGAGTTTGTATAATAATTTCCAATTCAGAATTTCATTAGTAAAAATATCATAAACGTTTTTCTTATTTCTTTCTAGTGGATTTTCAATTTTTGTGGGTGATTCAAATAACTTCAAATAGATTTAAGGGCTTGCATTTAGCTAAAATGAGTCCTAGCCTTACTACATTTCTATTTCGCATATCAATTGGCATCAAAGTTCATTAGTATTCTGATATGCATGGAAGCAAAAAACAACACTATTGCTGGTGATCGAGCGGTGTAAGCCCTTAGTGTGGCGATTCAAGCTCACTCTGAAAAAATGACCCGTGGATTTTAAGAGAATGGCAACATGCTCATTGTTTTGGGTTTGAATACCAAACAAGATCATGAATGCGGTAAGGACAATCGTGCTAGAGATTACACTCATGGCTGACCTATCTATTGGCACGTTTTTAATTTTATCGATATTTCATGCTATGATGGTATATCATACAAAGAAGATTTCATAGATTAGAAATTGGATCTTGAAAATTATATTGCCTATACACAGACATCCTTGAAGATTTTAATCTGCAACTTGTATCAGGAATGCTGGAAAGTGACGCAAAAGAATGGTGGAACAATATATAATATATGAGAAGTGACGCAAAAGAATGGTGGAAAAAGATTTAATATTTTGAATGCAAAATTGTCGGTCAAAAATTTCCTATTGGCCAATAATGAAAATATTGATTGTCAATTTTTCCTTCCCCTGTGATTATATGTACTTCCATTTAGAGAGTTTTCCTTTGTTAGAGATGGGCTTTTCTGTAGTTCAAATGCACCCTTAAACTCTATGGTAAAAAATAGACAAAATTAGAAAACATTTTGGTAATAATACATTTTTAACTTTCATTAAATTATTATCTACAAAATAACATTACTCTCACGTTGGTTTTTAAATTACATCCACTTATAAATTAGATGTTGAAAAAAAAAATAATTATATAAAAATTAAAACAAACACATGTTTATGTCACGAGGTTTTCCAAAGTTCAATTATTCTATATATATATATATATATATTTTTTTTTTTTTTGAGAATTATTCTATATTTTCATTTGTCATTAAAGTCATTGATTTAGTAATTGACCGTTTATACTTTATAGCGCCATCATATATGATTCACGGGCTAGTAATTGACCGTTTATACTTTACTAGTGTGGGTTGGATTACGACAGCAATACTTGAACAACTAAAATGTGTAGTATTTTAATACCCAAATTAGAAAAAGATAACTAGTGACCCTACATGGGATCTGTTGAGTTTGTGCGTGGATCCCAAAAGAAATGGTCCGTGATTCCCACACAATGCATGAAGACTGGAACATTAAATATGCCAACTATTATATGCATTGTCGTTCGATATTTTGAGATGATATTTCAGGGTTCCTAGAATCCCGACTAAGTGGTCCAAAGTCCAAACACTCGCCTAGGTTCTCTTTATTTTATTGTTTTATTATTTTTTTTTTTAAATAAAGCTATATTCACTACATTTTTATAATAAATCTGAAGTAACATTTTGTTATTAGATCTAATTTAAACCCACCACTAAGATTATTTTATTTTTTACCTTCTAATAACAGTCTGCCACATAACAGGAAACTAAGAACCTCCTCCATCCAAATTACAACACTAGTGTTGGGAAATTTAGACCCTGGTTGATAGAATTAACAAGTTTTAAACCCAAGTTGTTAATTAGATTATTATGAATAAAACTTATTAAAACCAACAAACATCAATATCATATCAAAATCATGCAACGAAAAAATAAATAAGACAAGATATGATGACCTAGGAAAACCAATGAAACAAACTAGTTTTACAATAAAAAACCGAGGGGGAAACCTTTCCAAAAAGCAATCCACTATAGTAAAGAGAAGTTTCAGATCTAGTACAAAACATTTGTCCCTAGACTCTACAATCCCCGTAAATGAACTTACAACAGAAACCTTCTACCGTTTCAGAACTTTTGACCTCTTCAGTATATGAATGCCACCCTTCGATGCACGGATCCTAATACGTGACTCACTCACCAACTTGAGGAAGAAGAATGTTGGCTGCAAAGTTCTTCATTTCATTAACAATGAAGATTAAGAAGCACTTGGTTACAAAACCCTAAGGCACAAAAGACACAGTTGCTTCTTTAAGAGAGAATAAGGCATCGGTCACCTTTTGCATATGTTCTTCTTGTATTCTCTTATGTGACGGCCTCTAAAATAAGCCTTATATATGCCTAGGGTTGTGAGAAAAGAAACCCTACACAAATACAAAAGCATGGACCGAAAATCAGATCTGAAAATCTGAATTCCCGTATCCTTGATAGATAGTATCTATTAAGCTTCATTAAATCTTGATAGATAGCTATCTATCGAGCAACTGTCGAGCTATCTATACGTAGGTGTCGAGCTATCTATACGTAGGTGTCGAGGTGTCAAGCTATTTATCCAGCTTTAGTGAACAGCTTTTCTTCACTTGTTTTTTAGTCCAATCTTCATGGCTTTAATACTAAACTTGAACAACATGTTTCATGAAGTATTAAACACATCCTAGATCTACCTAATTACAAGAAAAGTACGTTTTATCAAAAGATATGCCAATTACATAAAATGTTGACATGTGTTCCTAACATGAATCAAATGTCCTAACAATCTCCCCCCTTGGCAATCCGTGAGAAAACCATAACAAACAAATAAGATATGAGAGAAGTCATAAATCACTCAACTCATATTCACTTGTTGAATACAATAAAATCTATCATAACACAAACTCTTGAAAAACTTTACAAGAAGAGAGTTTATGACAAGTAGACTTTGACAACCTGTATTTCTGAAACACTTTAAACAAAACTCATCAAGGCATCTTTGTGTAAAATAGAAATGATAGATTTCATACAAGTAATAAGAAGCATGTGTATAAAGAAAGAAAATAAACAACACATGTAGAGGTAGGTGAAGAAGACATACAACATCATATAAATATATCAAAGATAAGCACAATGTATATAAATATGGTCACAAGATTGGTGTACAAGAAGAAGGAGGTAAGCACTCCCCCTAACAAGATGAACATATCTCCCCCTTACAAAGTCATGTATTTCTCCCCCTAACATGTAGAATCTCAAAGAAAGAAACCACACATTCTCCACAATTTCTTCCCCATTTTGTCATGATTGACAAAGGGTACAAGAAGCTGGAAAGCTTCAGCTGAGAAACATAAAAATGATCAAGGGGGTACAAAGAATCCATAAAAATGCATGAATGTAATGAAACAAGATGCTATGGATGACAAGATAAAAGAAAGATGCAAAACATGTGAAAAACAATGCATGCAAGAAGATCTCAATTGATCGAGAGGTATCTAGATGTTATCGAGCAAACCTTGATGGATCGAACAGCTATCGAGGGGACAGAAAATTTCTCGATCGATCCACCTAGTTGTCGAGAAGCTATCGAGATTGCGATAAGAAGAGTTTGAAAAGCTCAATAGATAGCCAGGTGTCGAGGAGGTGTCGAGATTGCTTAAAAACTGTTTTTTAAGAAGAGAAAAACACAAATATGAATGCAATCAAGCATGCAACTCAACCAAGGATCCAATCAACAGTTTAGACTCTCAAAATCATCTCTCAACAACATTTTAGATCCCAAAAACACACACACACACTAAACAAGTCTAACCAATTTTATATTTCAAAAACAAGTCAAAACAGTTTAGTGAGCATACATTAACACATGTAAACCTTGTGATAGCTAAATCACATTGTACCTGCACATGTATCAAGAGTAACAAAGAATATTGCATGTTGTGTGTGAAAAATATCGCAAGATTGCATAAGCGTCTACATGTTATGACGATTTGAGATATGAGAAAATCACTTTAACTCACACACAATCATAACTGTTTGATGGAGACTATCACTTTCGAGGTACATTCTATAACTCTCACATCTCCTAAAATACACGCTTGCAATCGTATTTAAAGCATTTTGATCTTTTTGCTTTTTATTTTTCTTTGCATATTTTCCTTTTTAATAAGCATATCATGCATGGGCATATAAGAGAGAGAAAAGAAATACCCAATGATATTTGACATTCCAATTTTGCTATGCAAAAGCACACAAATGTCATTGACATTGCACTTGCTATGCTGAAGCATACAAATGTCATTCATGATTGGCGGGCAACAATAGTGAGATGGTTATTTATGCATTTCTCTTAGGATTTTCTAGTTCTTCCCGTCAAAAAGAGTGATATGAGTGTTAAGTACAAGAGATTACTTAATCTTACTCATCACAAATAAAAGCTACAAAGCTCACTTGCTTTGTTGTGCATAGAGATGTTCATCTAAGCAGCAAAAGATACAAAATTTAGAAAACTTTGTTTTAATGGCCATCCAAGGTACACAAGTACCAATGTACACAAACACACTGTTTTTGTATTTTTATGATTTTTCCTTTTTATTTTTATTTTGAAATCTAAACAAAATAAAAACTAAACAACCAAACAAAAACAGACAAACAACATGAAAGCATAAAGAAAGATGCATATGCATGAAGGCATAATAGAAATGTGCAGATGCATGAAAGCATGATTCTAAAAACAGATAAGAAATCAAGCAAAAAGAGTCCTACTTTAGATAGAAAAAATTAAAGCAGATGACAAACAGAAAAGACAATTAAGTTTTAGGATCCTTTCTCACCCACACAGCATGAGTCTTTGGCCGTAAAGATGAAAAGGCACGTGTCCTAGTATATCTACTAAAAGACATAGAAGAATTAAAATTCTCCTGAAATTGAGTTAAAAAGCTCAAGACTTTTATACTCTCCAAACAAAGGTGTAGGTCCTTGAAAGGAAACCATTGACCGTTTGAACACTTGCTTTTGAGGATACAACTTAAAGCAATTATGATGAATGTGTCCAGCAACACCACAATGGTGACAAACATGAAGTCTAACAAAAGATTTAAAATTAGTCAAATCAGTTTTGGATTTCATACATTTATCACCTTTCTCAGATTGGGGCACAAAGACAGTCCTTGATCTAGAAGATGTAGAAGATGAAGGGCCGGAGAAGACAGCATATCCTAAGCCAGTTTTATCAGAACTAGGCTTTTGAGCACTCAATACGTCATCAAGTTTTGCACTAGACATCCTCCCTATTTGAGTTCTAGCTTGACTAAGCTCAACCTCAAGATTCCTGACATTCCCTTCTAATGAGGTGTTCTCCACAACAAGAGTCTCAATTAACGTTATAGTCTCATCTAGCTTGACTAACAGATCAGCCTTTTCAGTTTTTACCTCATTAAGCTCTTTTCTACAAAGATGAGAAGTCTTTTCAGATTTTATAAATTCAGTGCATAGCTTATCATAGGCTTCCTGAAGGGTTAACTTCTTGGGTACTTTATCATCAAAAGAATCCTCACTGTCACTAGCACTCTTCATAATCACCTTATCAGTTGAGACAGCAAAGGCCATAACGTGACTACATTCATTTGCATACTCATTAGAAGAGTTATTCTCAGTATCACTCCAAGTAGCAACCAACCCTTTATCTTTTGACTTTATGGTCTTTTCTTTCATAAGGTAGTTTGGACACTCTATCCTTATATGACCAAAATCTTTGCACTCATGGCATTGGATAAGGGGTTTCTCATTCTTGCCATTCCTTGAGGATTTAGATTTCCTAGAAGGTTTGCCCTTATCCTTTTTCCTAAATTGAAGAAGCTTGATAATCTTATTAGTTATGAAGGTTAGATCCTTATCCTCATTATCATCTTCATCTTCAGAGTTCTCAATCTCTTCCTCTATACCCGTAAGAGCCAAGTTTCTACTCTTCCCACTTTTTCCCATTAAACCTAATCTCATCTCATAGGTTTGAAGGTTCCCTACATGCTCAGTCAAAGAAATTTGATCAATGTCCTTTACTTCTTCAATGACAGTGATCTTGGCATGGAATCTTTTAGGTAAGAACTTAAGGATTTTCCTTAAAATAAAGCATTCAAGGCCCTACTGTTGAAATTTGCCACTTTGATTGTTACATCATCCCAATCCACCTGCGCTTTCTTTGGCTTAATCCAGCCAACTTCAACAGCTTGCCATACCTGTTCACTTAGAGCCTGCAAAAAAACTTTCATACAAACTTTCCAGTACGCATAATTAGTTCCATCAAATAGAGGAATCAAAAGAGATTGTCCACGATCCATGACAACAAGGGTCAAGGATCACACTCAAGAAATTAATCCAATTAGAGTGTACCCGCTCTAATACCACTTGTTAGGAATTTTAAACCCCAGTTGATAGAATTAACAAGTTTTAAACGCAAGTTGTTAATTAGATTTATTAGGAATAAAACTTGTTAAAGCCAACAAACATCAATATCATGTCAAAATCACACAGCGAAAAAATAAATATGACAAGATATGATGACCGAGGAAAACTAATGAAACAAACTAGTTTCACAGTAAAAAAATCTAGGGGGAAACCTTCCCGAAAAGCAATCCACTATAGTAAAGAGAAGTTTCAAATCTAGTACAAAACCTTTGTCCCTAGACTCTACAATCCATGTAGATGAACTTACAGCAGAAACCTTCTACTGCTTTAGAACCTTTGAACACTTCAATATATGTACGCCACCATTTGATGCACGGATCCTAGTACGTGACTAACTCCTTTGCACGAATCCCAGTACGTGACACATTCACCAATTTGAGGAAGAAGAATGTTGGCTGCAAAGTTCTTCACTTCATCAACAATAAAGGTCAAGAAGCACTTGGTTACAAAACCCTAAGGCGCAAAAGACGCAGTAGTTTCTTTAAGAGAGAATAAGGCATCGGTCACCTTTTGCATATGTTCTCCTTATATTATCTTCTGTGACGGCCTCTAAAATAAGCCTTATATATGTTTAGGGCTGTGAGAAAAGAAACCCTACACAAATACAAAAGTATGGGCCGAAAATCAGATCTGAAAATATGAATTCCCGTAACCTCGATAGATACCTCGGTAGATAGTATCTATCGAGCCTCATTAAACCTCAATAGATAGCTATCTGTCGAGCAGTTGTCGAACTATCTGTTTATAGGTGTCGATCTATTTGTCTAGCTTTAGTGAACAACTTTTCTTCACTTGTTTTTTGGTCTAATCTTCATAACTTTAATACTAGACTTGAACAACATGTTTTTTGAAGTATTAAACACATCTTAGATCTACCCAATTATCAGTAAAGTGCGTTTTGTCAAAGGATATGCCAATTACATAAAATATTGACATATGTTCCTAACATGAATCACATATGTCTTAACAACTAGGACATTGCTAATTTGTTTGCCTACCTAATTACATGATTAAGAGAACGGCCTTGTTAACATGGTTTTAAAAACTAAAATGGCCAAATAATCGAAAAAGAGTCTGGTTCCTCTGGTTTACAAGTTGACCCACTAGTTTTGATCGGACCGGATTAAGGTTCGATTCACCGTTGAACTAGTCAGTTATGTCTGGTTTTTAAAACCATGCTTATTAATGAATAGCAAGGATATAGATTAAGTAATAATAAATATCAAATATAAGCTACAAAGCACACCGATGAAAAGATTAAAATACATTTATAATTGGGTTAGTTGGTACATCCCCAAGCCATGAATGCACGAGGAAGAGAGGAGTAGTGAGTTTGAACTGTCAAATGGGATAGTGTGTGTGTATAGTATTTATTTATTTATTTATATAAATATTTCTTACCATGAGATACTTTGAAAACAACATGCACTAATAATTTAGTGAATTTAACTAAGAACCTTTTTTTAGTTTACATCACGCCTCGAATCAATAAGCCAATCAAAAAGGTACCCTTAGGATGTGTGATTTATTTGTTTATTTTCCAGAAATATTCAAAACGACATCCATGTCAATAAGGTGAAGCGTCTTAAAAGATGTTTTTTCCCCTTTCTAGTATCAAGTTATATTTTTATGGGTAATGCTAACAAGTGCCCTTAGGGCACTCATTAATAATCAATTTTAAGAAAGTTTTGATACCACTTTTATGGGAAATGAAAAAAGCTGTCAAAATATTAATTACTTTTTTTTTTTTTCATTTCCCATAAAAACTTTTTTTAAATGAATTATTAACCAGTTCCCTAAGGGCACTTATTAGCATTTTCCTATTTTTATATCCAATACAACGAACTACAACTTAATTTGGCAAATTAAATTTTTTTTCCCACAGCTAAATTTTGTATGAGAAAATATATGCGCGAGTCTGTTTTTATTGTTTGTTACTTTTTTTTATAATTTTTTGTAACTTTGTAATTTCAGATTCAGGGATGCTATTTCATTAATTTTTTATATTTTTAATACTTTTATAGTCACTTATGGTCCTTTGTGCATGGTAGAGTACCAGCTATCAATAAGATCTCTCTTAGAAAATATTTTCTTGTCAACTAACTTTCATGCGGTTTTAATTGGTTTCAGAGTCTGTATAATAATTTCCAATTCAGAATTTCATTAGTAAAAATATCATAAACGTTTTTCTTATTTCTTTTTAGTGGATTTTCAATTTTTGTTGTTGATTCAAATAACTTCAAATAGATTTAAGGGTTTGCATTTAGCTAAAATGAGTCCTAGCCTTACTACATTTCTATTTTGCATATCAATTGGTATCAAAGTTCATTACTATTCTGATATGCATGGAAGCAAAAAAGAACACTACTACTGGTGATCGAGCGGTGTAAGCCCTTAGTGTGGCGATTCAAGCTCACTCTGGAAAAATGGCCCGTGGATTTTAAGAGAATGGCAACATGCTCATTGTTTTGGGCTTGAATACCAAACAAGATCATGAATACGGTGAGGACAATCGTGCTAGAGATTACACTCATGGCTGACCTATCTATTGGCACGTTTTTAATTTTATCGATATTTCATGCTATCTATTGAAGCTTTACTTCTTAACCAACCACTCTAATTTATTGTGAACTCAAATTGTGCATAAACTTGAGAGTTGTAATTTCTATTTTCATAGCGAATTTTTTTGTAGTTGCCCCATGGTTCTTCCCTCTACACTGAAGGGGTTTCCATGTATGATTGGTGTTTTTGTGTAGTTGTGTTTCTATTGTGCTTGCTGAAATTTTTGTCTCCATACATATTGCTATTAAGGGAATTTATTGTTATTGAGGGGATTTAGGATTTTTTTAACAATAGTGTTTTATGATGTTTGAACTTTGATCAGTTTGATGTGCTTAATTTTATCATAATAAAAATATTAATAATAAAGTTTTATGCGCTTTAGGTTTATCCAAAATAGATCTTGGACCTTGGCCATATATACTGGAGCTCTAGAGAACGAAGTCATCAATATATATATATATATATATATATTTTGGGTGAAGGTAACGAATAAGTCTTCAATTAGAATATAAGATTCAAGCGATTACCTTCAATCTTGGATATAATTATTAATTATTTCTTTTAGGATTAAGTGGGTGGGAATTTAGGATGGATATGAAAGCAAAAGAACTTATCTTGGCTTCTCAATCGAAAACCTGTCGAAGAGGCTCAGAGAGAGATAGAGAGACAAACAGATTGAGATAAACAACAAAATTGAGATAAACGTAAAACATCTTCCCTAGATAAATAGAATTCCATTTGGCTCATTTAAATTTTATCACTACTAATAAAAATTCAACAATAAAACTAAAAACTATTATCAAAATCATTACAACTGAAAATTTGGTAAGGCCAGGACTTCTGGGATCAATTTTTATTAGATAGTTATATGATTTTACACATGCTGTGAGCCTGTGAGTGTACATTCCACGATTACTCTCTAGGCATGAAAAAAGTTTGAAAGTTTCATTGGATTAAATAATTCAGGCATCAATAGTTACACATTCATACATGCAGTCCATTCACATCTATTGACTTAATTTTTTTCACATTACGACGGGTCTTTTTTTATTCTAATCTTTGGCAGTGCAAACATGTGCATGCATGTTCCTCAAGCCTCGAGCTATAAGTCGTCTTTCTTTAATAATTATAATAAATACTAATCTTTGCCAATTGACTATGGACTAAGTATATAGTAAAATGCTCCACTAACATTAAAAAATAAAAAATGTTGATCGTTATAAACCCCCCAAAACCCAATACAATCTGCAATCCATTCTTCAACCTTGGAATGAATGGTTAAGAATCTCCCTCTTTAGTGACTCTATCAAATTATTTTTGGCTGATTAATATCACCAAGGATGTCTAACGGTAAAGGTATTTTTTTTTTTTCTCATACTTTTGTGATTTCTCTTCTTCGCTGCGTACATTCATTTTCTTCAATTTTAAGCATCCAGATGCGCAGGAAATTTTTTGCTTATACTGCAACTTCTTTCAATAATTCTTTGCTTTGTCCTATATTATCATAAAATAATGGTATCATTCTCCAATATATATATCAAAAGATTGTTTCGGGGTTTACTGCCATAACATTAATTCAAAACTAAATAAAATAATTAAAAATAAATAATAATAATAAAAAACGCCTGTACACCATGTATTACACACACTTAAGTTTTTATAATTGAAATTGTGATTTAAAGTCAAGTTTTTAATTTATAAAAACCTAGAGAGAGAACAAAAATCATATTGCTTGAAATTTGAATATTAGATAAAATTTGTCAAAATGGATGAAATTTAGTGTACCGGTTTTTCAACTAGCATAAAAAATTCGTCAAGCTCTTCCCAGAACAGGGCGAAATTGATCACATTGGTTGTAACCCATGCTTAGGGAAACAAATAATAGTGGGGATGATGAGGTAATCTTCCCTAAGTGAGTAAAGTGGTCAACTCAAATTTTGCGCTAAATATTATGAATAAGTCACTTAGTTCCAAAATCATATATATATATATATATATATAGAAATATGGCCCAGAGAGTATTAGACATAAAAATATAAAACATAAAAGCATTAGCATCCAAAATTGTATAAAAGTTATATTTTACCATTTAAAAAGCTATTTTATCTCTCATAAAAAAAAATAAATAAACTACTTTATCTATTATACAATATACTTTACAATATACAACATTTCATTTCTCTTTATCTTATCTATCCATTAAAATATTAATTTCACCACCTCTTTCTCTCTCTTCCTCTCCTCTTTTTCTCATTTCTCTCTCAATCCTCTTCCTCTCCATCTCTCTGTCTAAAAGATCACCATCACCATAATTTTTTTTTTTTTTTTTTTAAAATCCCAGCCATCGACCAAGCAAAAAAAACTCAACCACCACCGCCATCAACACATTTGCAATGTTAAACCAATGAGCTCCACTACCCCGATCTGCATATCAAACCCATGACCTCCACCAACCTATGAGACCCACGCCAATCCGCACATCTCCATCAGGAGAAGAGAGAGAGAAGAGAGAGAGAGAGAGAGAGAGAGAGAGAGAGAGTTCTTGAAGTGAGGAGAGAGAAGTGAGAGGAATAAAGTTAATAAAAAAAAATACAAGTACAGTTGCTACAGTAAGTTGTAAAAATTATAGCAAATACACATTTGAATGTTGCTTGTTTTTTGATGCTTTGGAGGCTAAAATAAGATTTCCAGAGTTTAACTTTAACAACATTATAGAGCAGAATTGTCAGACTTAAGTAATTTAAAAATAAAGAATAAAAAGAGAACAAGTTAGGCCTAGTAGTTATTAAATCCAAACTGATCTAGTTCATCGAATCGCTGAATTGATAACTTAGTATCTAAACTGATTCGAATCTTCTTCTTCTTTTCTTGTAATTCAATCGTTACAATGAAAAATGTCGTATTTGAATCTTGGATTTTTTTTTTTTTTTTTTTTTGTTTGCAAACAGATTTGAATTTTTAATTAAATCAATTTAAAATTTTGACCCAGTAAAATCTAATGAAATCTAGTCAATTCTTTATAAATGTTTAACCCGGACAGCTTTTGTAGAATCATTCAGGCTTTTTCTCATACCCCAAATTACTTATTAACCTTTTCAAAATGCTTTCATACAATAGTTTGGCTTCTTTTTTTTTTTTTAATTGGAAAAAATGCTACATTAAAGAAAGAAATGAAAAAAAAAAAAATTCTATGATTTATTTGCAACTGTTACCATAATTTATTTATACCTCAAAAGTGAAAACTCTTTGTCTAAACTGTATTGATTTAATATTTTAATCCACTTTAAAAGGACGTCACGGCTATTGAGTATAATTTACTCCATATATATATATATATATATATATAGTTCAAGTTAGACTATTGATTTTCATTAGATCTAATATCATTAAATTATTAAATTATTTTCTAAAAATAAACAAAAAGTCATTAAACTCTTTCACCCTCCACCATTGTCTTCCTCTCTCTCTCTCTCTCTCATATTTATTTGCCAATACCTCCATGAACTCCTCCTATGAACCAAATAAGTCAACAAGGGATAAAACATTAGAATTTTTCATCTTTTCAATTAGATGTGAATTATATGTGTTTGTGTAAATAGATTTCGGGAGAATTGGCAATGATTGAATTAATTTTTTATTTTACAATTCTCCTCAAGTAAACAAATATAAGTAATAAACAGCCTTCCCTGCATTAGCAAACCAACTGAATTATTAATTACAATTTGTCGTGATGGGATAATGTCAGATTGGATGGGAATTAGCGCATTTTTCGTTGACTTTTCAATGTTCCCAAAATCCCAAATGAAGATACTGTAGAGATGTTGTAATCTAGTGGCTGTTCCGTGTTAAACAATGTTAAATCTGGGATCTGTATAGCTGTTACTTCCAAGGGTTATGCGAGTGTCTTTAGGGAGCTCGTTAATAATTCATTTTAGAAAAATTTTAATACCACTTTTATGAAAAATGAAAAAAATTGTCAAAATATTAATTATTTTTTTTTTTCATTTCCTATAAAAACTTTCTTTAAATAGATTATTAATCAGTACTTTAAAAGCACTCGTTAGCATTTCCCTGCTTCTAATAAGTATTTTAAAATGATTTTATCCAATTTGTTTGATGCCCATGTCTGCGAACTCAATACATGTGATGGTGAGCAAGGGGAAAATACATTTATACTTGTACTTTTGTTGGTATTAATGCATTTTTTTCCCTGCTCACCATCATATGTATTGAATTCGCTGTCAGGAGTAGAAGAAGAAGAAAACTGTTGAAGGTGAAAGAGTTTTTTAATTTTTTGTTTATTTTTAGAAAAAATTTAATGACTTAATGATATTAGATCTGATATGTCACTAGTGTTTTTTAATTATTAAATGTAATGAAAATCAATGATTAAAAAAAAGGTATAACTTTTATTAAGTTACACCCGGTGTAACTTGAAACAATCTCATATATATTACACCTGGTTTAACTTTAAATAATGTTACATTATTCAATAATTTGTCATTGAATTCATATTTTGAAAATTCAATTGTTGAATTACATGTTCTATATGTTCTTAATATGTGTTTCATAATAATCAGAATTAATAATTTACCAGTCGATGCATACACTCATCTTTTATATTTTATTTGAAATTACAAAAACTTGAATTTAAATAATTAATTAATGACATTACTATTGATCTTTGATCATCTTTATATTTTATAACTATAAAAAATATACGAAAATAATATAATTCAACAGTAAATTTATTAAAAGTTATAATTAAATTAAAAAATATTAAAAAATATAAAATTACCGAAAACATGTATATGATTTCATGCAATCCCCTTTATCGTCCGTACTAGGCTCATTGGGCTTATTGATTTTACTTTTTAGAACTCTCTCCTCGGGAAACGGTTCATAATCCAAATTTGTTAACTTTCCCTCCTCGGGGAAAGGTTAACCGAAATCTGTTAGCTCTCCCTCCTCGAATGGTGCCAGAGGTGGTTAGTCAACTCAATTACGCAGCAGGTACTTCAGATTATCCAAAACAACGCTTAAGGTCAAGCAAAGCAGCCAAGAATTCAAGCCCCAACAAGGAAAAAGGCACCAAAAAAAGGAAAGATGACCAAAAGGCATCTCCAACAACTTCTAACCAAAGAAACCTGCATAAGCAACGCCAACAACTGGACAACATGAGTCCAAATGACGCACACGAGCACCACAAAGAAACAAAAGGGTTCACTAAGAATCATAATGTTCATAGCCCAAAAGCTTCTGATCCCAAAAAAGATGCCCCAGAAATTCCAACTCCCGACAATAGCTTCGAAAAGCGAAAGCCGCGCTTCGATAGTCCACCTTCTTCTCGGAAGAGGAGGATTGAAACTAAGATAGAAGTTAAAGAGGAAGCTCCAAAGAAGAAACGAATCTCCGTTGCTCACCAAGTTGGCAATCTTTCTTCTGAGGATTAACTGCGATTTCCAGTTGTGCTGTGTTATTTATCATTGTAAAATTGTATTGTCAGTGCTGAGTTAAATAGGGTAGTATTTGAATAAATCTTATCTACTTCTTGTAGATAAACATGGATTTCTTATGAATTTGAATGTTAAATATCTTGTGAGGCTATGTGAAAGTTCAATATAGGTATGAAACATCTTTGAACGTTTAGACTCCAAATTATAAAATATCAATTCAAGCTTATAATCAAACAATTAATATGCGGAACATGAACATAAGCCAATCACAGAATTGATAACTAATCTATGCCAAATATAAACACATCCATAGCAGTAAATATAAGATAAAGATAAAGGGAAGGAAGATGCAAACACACGGACAACACACGATCTGTTATCGAAGAGGAAACCGAAGTCCTCGGCGTAAAACTTCTCTGCCGCCCTCCAAGCGGTGAAATAATCCACTAAAGAATGTAGTTGAGATACATGAACAGCAGAAGACCCATCAAGCCTAATCTATCCAAGTACCTAAGCCCTCCAAGTTTCTTGCTCCAACAAGGATACGCAGAACTGATTTCTTCTTTAGCTTCCCGGATTCTGCTACTGGACCATAGCATCAACCAATGTATATTGGTTCCTTCCAAACTGCTTCCCTTAGCACCAAATGAATCTTCTCACTGACGTGGGTGTGGTGAGAAAAGGATTTGGTCAATGACCTCTCAAGGATGTATCAATAGAGAGAAAGAGAGTAGAGGAATTTGTAAAGACTCTAAGGTAAAGATTGTGGATGAATCAATCTTGTTTTTCTCTGGGGTTTCTCTTAAAAATTCTCTCTGTAAACTCTCACAATTTAGTGGGTATAAGGGTCTATATATAATGGTGTGTATTTGGAATACGAAGAGACAGTTTTTGCCAAATAGGGCTGGTTAGCGGCTTGTTCAAGTCGCGAAGTAACGGCCTGGCCAGCCTGGGACTTTTGTCCCGTAGTGCAACAGCTGACGTGAGCCTTCAGCTCCCTTGTGTGCTTCTCACGTGCCTGCAATTGACGGCTTACCAGTCGCGAGTCAGCCGCGAGTCCTAGCCGCGAAACTCTGCTTCTTTGCACAAACTTGAGCTTTTCTTCACACTCTCTTCACACACTACCCTTACATGAATCCCACCTAAATACAGAGTTACTAAGTGCTAAATTACAAGCAAATTGGTACGGAATAAAGCCAACAAGATGGTTGATAAATTTCAACCTTACAATCTCCCCCTTTGGCTATTCCATGACAAAACCCTAAAACAAACTCTAGACTTAACAGTTGAAAAACTCACTCACACCTAAATCTAGAATCTGTGAAGCTTTAAAACCATAAGAACAAGAACTCCTGAAACACAACAACACAATAAGTTCATTGTATGCAGATAACTTGTAAAGCATATGGAGCAAGCACAATGCGATCAAGCATAATAGAATAAAGCAATAAACGATAGCAAGACCAAAACAGGTAATCACTATAACCAAGTGATCACCATACTCATTCACATTTGGAATGAACATCTGGACATTCAAGATGACAAATACAAGGCAAATCACTTAAATGACAAACACTCAACCAATGCACAGTACATGAAGTATGTGCATCTAGGAAAAATCCTACGAGGGCACAAGAGTGACAGTACTCAGAAGAAAATGCATGACATTTAGTTAGAAGTACTGATTTAATAAAGCACAAAGGCTGCATAAAGCATGGTACAAACTACAAAAGCCTACAAGTGCATAAAACCAAACCCTTAAAACTTACAAAAGCAGTGTGGGTACAAACCAAAACATAAACCTTAACAACCTACAAAGGTACCAGGTACAAACCAACACAAAAAGAAAGATGTGCTGAAAAAACATCATATTATATACTGTGTAACTACTGAAATAAAACTATCCAATAGTTAAGAGTTTTAGCCAAACCAAAAACTGAAACCACTGAGGAACAAACCTATACTAACAACAGTTAATCAACACAATATCAAAACTATAAACAAAACATCATAAAATATGAAAGCTCCCCCTCAAGAACAGGCCCAAAAATTCTCCCCCTTTTTGGCACGAATGGCCAAAAGGTCACTGTTGTAACTTGGTGAAAATGCTATCAACTTGTGCTGCTAAAACATTGATCTGGTCCTGCATGACTGCCATTCTCTCTGACTGCTCTCTTTGGCCTTTCCTGAGAGTCTTTTCCAATTCCTCAAGGCGCTTGTGGAGGTTCTCAAATAGCATCTCCAACCTATCAGGTTGAGGGGCAGACTGTGCTTGTGTAGTGCTAGGTTGCTGTGATACATGGGTGGCATGTACATGTGTATCTGACTCAGGAGTAGATGGAGTAGCAGGAGAGAAATGTGCACTCTTTGGAGTTTTGGATGAATGGATTCTACTAGCTTGTAGAGTGGATACAGAGATTGGTTGAGGACGAGCAATTATTTTCCCAACTGAGGGAGGAGTAGCACCTTCACTTAGAACGAATTTCATAATGAGACTGCAAAATGGAAGGCACCCTCGTGCTATTGTTCGAGTCGCTGTCTTTCTTATAATATAAAAGATATGGGCACAGATGTCAATGGTGGTGCCTGTGATGAGATCACATAGAAATTGAGCCCTTCCAAGGTTGATATACACCGTGTTAGTCAACGGATAGAGGTTGGTAAACATGATCAGCTTCAATGTTGTCAACTCAGGTAAAAACTTGGTAGTACTTATGGATGTGCCGACACTGGAGATGTCATGGCCAAGACCAAGAACTTGGAGAATGTCGTGAATCACTGGAGTGCGATCATCATAAGGAGTTAGGTCGGCATTCTCAGGTCTAGTGATTTTGAGAAGTTCAGCTATGGTGTCCGGACTAATGATGAACTCCGTTCCTCTTACCATACAGTGTAGTTCACTTTCAATATCAACTGTGTTGGCGAAACACACCTTCACTAGTTCCATCATTGGATTAACAAAATTTCCAAATAATTCTGCCTAATCTTTTGCCTCGAAGATCCGAGGGACAAAAATGGTTTCCAAAGAGTGAAATCTGACCTCCTGTTCCACTATAGGAGTTGCCGGTCAAAAATACTTGAGTAAGCATGTAGGTGCTGAGGAGTTCTGAACAAATCACTATTGAGTTCAGTAGATGGCTGTGATGAAGAACGTGTTCGTTTTGCAACAGGTACTGTTTCCTATTCTATCATAACCTCTTTTCCTTTGGAGGATCTTCGAGACATCTGTAAAAGAGCAAACACACAGCAAAGTACCAAATCCACAACACACTCATTTTGTTAGATCTAGTCAAGAGATGAGAGTACAAAGACCAAACAGACTTGAAAGACATAGAATCACAGAACGAGAACAAAGTCAATAATGTGATAGAATAAGCATTGCTGAAGACCTGAAACACACGAAACAGGAAACAGATGCCAAACACACAGAGAGTAATGGGCATTACAGCTCACTCTGTCAAAAATGAGTAGCAAAGTGTTACAGACAACAGACATTTCAACACAATGTCATGAAAGTGATATGCACAGACAGAGACAATCAAGGTAAAAAAACTCAGATAAGTTAAAACACCATGTGAAGCAACTCTGAACAAGTCATTGGCAACAAAAACCCATTCAACAAACCCAACCAAAAGACCAAAATATTCACAACAAAAATAACAGTCAAACAGATGACATTCACTATAATGAGCAACCCAATCCTAAACACCCCAAAGCAGGAGTAGACAAACCCCAAATAGCAGTACCTAAAGATTTGAGCATATCCATGTTCGAACAAATGTAGTACAAATGCCCAACAATTTCTCACTTGACAGACAACACATCAGTATATAAAAAAATGAGAATATTAGAACACATACCTTTTTCTTGAAGATAAAGGATTGGGATTTGAGCAACAATGGCGGTTTGAAAGTTGAGAATACTGAGTGTGGGTGAGGTACAGTTGAAGGAGAAAGTGAATAGTCACACAAAGGTTCGTGGGAAATTTTTTTGTTAAAACCATTTGAAAACTGACCCAATTTCTGCAAAACATGCGATTTTTGCGACTGGGGTGAGTCGCCATCAAGTCGCCAAAGTGAACCGCCAAAACACTCAAAACTGAATGTTTAGAAAAATTTTCTAAGTGTTTTTTGCGATTGGAAGATCTACCCGCGAGGGAGTCGCGAGCTGAGCCCCGAAAATCTCTGTGTACCCCTCGCGATTAGACCTTCCACCCGCGAACAAGTCGCCACACTTAGCCGCGAAATATGCAAAAACATAAATTTTGAAAAATTTTCGAAATCATTTTCGCGACTGGGATACTGACCAGCTAGTGAGCCGCGAAAAATCTTGAAGTGGGCTCGCGACTTGTACATGCGACTGGGTCAACCCGCAACTTAGTCGCCAAAACAGGGCAACATTGTTTTTGAAATTTTTCACATTTTTGTAAAAACAAAAACACTTTCCAAAAACAAACTAAAACACTCAAAAATCTTTTTGTGTTTGATCAACAAAGATTGAGCTTGTGAAAACGCATTTAAACAAGTACAATCACAAAAATGAGTATGACATTTCTTGAACATAGACTTGTGTGTTGTGTGTGGATATCAAAAATGAGATAGTCCTTAGTCCAATGTGAAACTTCAATGATCAATTCAATCAAGGCATACACAACTAGCACTAGATAATGTGACATATCTCAATTATAGAAACATGCATATATGACCTCCCACAAGCACTTGATAACAAAACTTTGAAGCTTTTCATTTGGTTTCATATTCAACATATCATTTACACTTTTTGAGCAAAGAAAATCTCATTGTGAGATAGATGCCTGAAATTTTTGATATTTCAATTGATGAGTTAGCCTTTGGCTTTTTGGGCATTATACATTTTATTTTGGTCGCTTTCCCTTTTTTCTAGTCGAATACTAGTATGTGCGACAGGCTTTTGCAGCTCTATATCTCTTTTCATTTGGAGATTTACATTTAGAGAGCTCTTTTAAGCATAAAAATAAAAAGTGGGAAGATATATAGGCATGAGTCTATGCATGTCTCAAGATCAACAAAACCATTCACTAATTATTCATGACAAGGTTGAAGATCTATTTACAATAGTCACATAGATTTTAGAATTTCTTCCACAATGATATGAGTGCATGAGATACAAGCTAAGCTTGTTAAATGCACAAAGCCATTAGTACAAAGGTACAAGGCAAAACATGCTTTGAGACAAAACTCAACAAAGTCGATCAAACTTTTTAGGATTTTCTACTTTTTATGTGTTTTTGGATTTTTGACATAAAAGTAATAAAAGATTGATAAAAAACAAAGTAAAAACATTTTAGAAACAATAACAGATAAATAGTCAGCAATTCAATCAAACAGAAGCAAAAAGCATACAAGCAAACATAATCACAAAGCATAGGAAGAATTGATGCATGGACATGTTATGAGGCTTATGCATGAGTACCCTTTGTCACCTACACGTCACGTGCATTTGGGGTGATATCCTTGACGGATTGGGTACGGAAGTTAGGACTGTCAAACCTCTTTGTGAAGCTTTCCAAGCAATTTGTGAAAGCACCAATCATCTTCATCATGTCCATCATTCCTGGATCACGGTTTTGACTTCTTGGTCACTCACCACCCCAAGACCTCTCATCATTTCTCCTTCCTCGTGATCGAGGAGCGCTTGCATTGTTCAATGCTCTTAGCTTATGGCAGTTTGGTCTAGTATGTCCTTGCATTCCGCAATAGTGACAAAGATAGTTCGTTCTAGGACCCTGTTGTGATCTTGGAACTGATCTCCCTCTAGCTCCATATCTGGATTTTGATTGATTACGGGACTTATTTAACACCCGTTGATTAGCCACATTCTTCTTCTTCTCAGCCTTAATGTTCTCAGGTTTGGACCTATCCACAGTCCTCTCCTTATCCTTCACAAACTTCACTTCTTTGGTGACCTTGGCTGACGAGCTACTTCCTCTGGTGTATCCCAACCCAGACTTGTCTGAGGAAGGTTTTTGTGTTGAAATAACATCTTCTAACTTCTTGGAGAAGACTTTTTCTATCTTGGCATGAGCTTGCACTACCTCTTGCTCAAGAAATCTCACTTTTGTGTAAGCTTCTGATAGCTCACCATTTAATGTTTCAATCTCACACTTCGCCTCCTTGTATCGTGCCAAAAGACTTTTGTAATTTTCCTCAGCCCTCTTTATCTTCTTAATGGCTGCATTAGCCACCTTAGCATATTCACCGGTCTTCTCAAGGAGTGAGTTGTAAGTCTCTTGCAATCCCACTGCTTCTCCAACTTCCTCATCTTCAGACTCCTCAACTATTCCAATAGACTCCAAATCAGAATGTTCCCCAAGCTCCTTCAGAAGTGTACCCAAATCATCTGATGACTCCACATGTGCAATAGGTCATGAATGCGGAGTAGTTTCCTTCTCCATCGCAGCTATCTTCAGAGTTGGAGTTTGATGAGTCAGTATTACTCAAGGCGGTAGCATAGACCTTTCCTTTTGACTTCAAATAGTTGGGACATTCCTTTTTGAAGTGTCCATGTCCATTACACTCGAAACACATAATGTCCGAAGGAGATTGAGAATCCTTCCCCTCTTTCCTCTTAAACTCTTTCCTATCACCTCTTGAAGATGGAAACTTCCCTCTGTTGAATGGTTTCCCACTGTTCTTCATCTTCAGAAATTTTCGAAAGTTTTTCGCAAGATATGCTACTTCCTTCTCCACTCCATCTTCTTCGGAAGGATCATCCATTCTTTCGGTGATGGTTTTGAGAGTGAGCGATTTACTCATCTTGTGGGAAGGTAGTCCCAGTTCATATGTTTGGAGAGACCCAATCAGCTCCTAAATTTTGATCTCATCTAGGTCTTTACTCTCTTCTATGGCTGTGACTTTTGCTTTAAAGCTTTCAGGCAAGGACCTCAAGATTTTTCTCACCACCTTAGTATCTTCAATCTTCTCACCAAGATTGAGCTTAGCAATGACAATTTCGTTGAGCTTCCCATAGAATGAATCAAACGATTCATCATCACCCATCTTGAGCTCTTCAAATTTGGTGGTAAGTATCTGGAGCTTTGTGTCCTTAACCTTCTTTGTACCTTCATATGCAGTCTCCAAAATCTCCTAAACTTCCTTGGCAATTGTCATGTGAGATATCCTGTGGAATTCATCTGGAGACACACCACAGAAAATAGCATTTAAGGCTTTACTATTAGCATTAGCCGCCGCAAGAGCTGCCTTATCCCAGGTGGATTTTGCAGCCTCCGGCCTGGTCCAACCTACTTCAACCGCACCCCAAACATTATCATCAATAGAGCATAAAAATACATTCATTTTGACTTTCCAAAAAGCATAATTGTTACCATCAAAAAATGGTGGAACATTTAAGGATTGAGACCTATCCATCTTAAAAAGGGTCAAGGATCACACTTAGGTATTTAAACCACAGAGAGTGTACCCGCTCTGATACCAATTGAAAGTTCAATATGGGTATGAAACACCCTTGAACGTTTAGACCCCAAATTATAAAATATCAATTCAAGCTTATAATCAAACAATTAATGTGCGGAACATGAACATAAGCCAATCACAGAATTGATAACTAATCTATGCCAAATATAAACACATCCACAGCAGTAAATATAAGACAAAGATAAAGGGAAGGAAGATGCAAACACATGGACAATACACGATGTATTATCGAAGAGGAAACCGAAGTCCTCGGCGTAAAACCTCTCCGCCGCCTTCTAAGCGGTGAAATAATCCACTAAAGAATGTAGTTGGGATACATGAACAGCAGAAGACCCTTCAAGCCTAATCTACCCAAGTACCTAAGCCCTCTAAGCTTCTTGCTCCAACGAGGTTACGCCGAACCTATTTCTTCTTTAGCTTCCCAGATTCTGCTACTAGACCATAGTATCAACCAATGTATATTGGTTTCTTCCAAACTGCTTCCCTTAGCACCAAATGAACCTTCTCGCAGACGTGGGTGTGGTGAGAAAATGATTTGGTCAATGACCTCTCAAGGATGCATCAATGGAAAGGAAGAGAGTAGAGGAATTTGTAGAGACTCTAAGGTAAAGATTGTGGATGAATCAATCTTGTTTTTCTCTAGGGTTTCTCTCAAAAATTCTCTCCGGAAGCTCTCACAATTTAGTGGGTATAAGGTTCTATATATAGTGGTGTGTGTTTGGAATACGAAGAGACAGTTTTTGCCAAACAGGACTGGTTGGCTACTTGGCCTCGCGACTTGTCCAAGTCGCGAGTTCAAGTCGCAAAGTAACGGCCTGGCCAGCCCGGGACTTTTGTCCTGTAGTGCGACAGCTGACGCAACCCTTCAGCTCCCCTGTGTGCTTCTCACGTGCCTGCAGTTGGTGGCTTGCTAGTCGTGAGTCAGCTGCGAGTCTTGGCCGCGAAATTCTGCTTCTTTGCACAAACTTGAGCTTTTCTTCACACTCTCTTCACACACTACCCTTACATGAATCCCACCTAAAAACAGGGTTACTAAGTGCTAAATTACAAGCAAATTGGCACAGAATAAAGCCAACAAGATGGTTGATAAATTTCAACCTTACACTATGTATTTATAACTTTATATGATATGTGGTTGAATAAATTTGAATGTCATATGTCTTGTTAAGCTATGTATTTATAATTTTTTATGATACATGGTTGAATAATAAAGTAAAGTGAAAAAAAATATACTGTATTATTGTTGACTGAGTTTCATTTAAAAAAAAAAAAAACCAATCACTTCTTCTTTATGCAATTTTTTTTTCACCATACAACAATTTGTATCAGAGTCGCGTTATGAGCAATTCACGCATCAAAAGGTTAAAATCTCGTATGAGAAATTATAAGATCCACATGGTGGACAAGTGATGTGGTCCACCATTCCACTAAAAAACTGTCACTTGTTTAAAATTGTTAGTTAGAAATTTTTTTTAAATAGAAATTAATTACTGACTCAGCAATTTTAAACAAGTGGAAGTTTTTTAGTGGAATGGTGGACAAATGACGTGGTCCACTAGAGGACTCTATAATTTCTCCTAATTCTGGTGTTTTATAAGTTTCTAGGTACAACAGCTGTTCAAGGAGATTCGAGAGACGTTCTATCATCTATGTTTTAAAAACTCACCGTCACATGAAAAAAATTTAGAAAACTTGTATTTGCTTACCTCCATTGCCCCTCTATCCATCAAACTTAGAATGGAAAATGCTCAATTTTGTAACAAATTTTAACACTCTGGTTCCAACCCACCATAAAAAGTCAAATAAACCAATCAAAAGTAAATTTTAAGTTTGCACAGTTCAAATTCAAAGTTTACTAATAATATCATTACCATAACGTTATCAACTATCCATTGCCCCTCCATTGCCTTTTTTTTCCTCTCTTTTTTTTTTCTTTTTGGTTTTTACATTTTACATTTTAAAGTTTATCCTTATTTCCTTTATACTGTAACTTTTAGTAATTATTTAGTTTAGCCTTAGGTTTTGTTATATTTTATTTGTAATTTTTTTTTATTTAAATAAAGGATAAAGTTTAGCTATAAACTTAATTGTAGCTACTAATTACAACTCCACTCAATATCATTTTATTTAGTGTGAATTTTAACAACTCCAGCACTAAATTACATTTTCTTCGTATATCCTTCATACATACAAAATTTTCATAGGATCAAAAATTAATAACTATGTCATTAATCAAATATCTAAATTTCAAATTATTTTTGGCCAATTAATTTTACCAAAGATATCTATTCTACCCATACAATTTTTTTTTTTTTTGGTCTCACACTCTTGTGATCATTTCTCTTCTTCACTGTGTTCATTCATCTTCTTCAATTTTAAGCATCCAGATGTGCAGGAAAGTTTTTGCTTATATGGCAACTTCTTTCAATAATTCTTTGACTATAAGGGAATTTCAGTAATTTAAAATTCTGTATAAAAAATAAGTTTATAAATTGAATAGTAAATATAGACATAAAAAACATATAATCCGACGATTAGATTTTCAAATATGTAGTTATGTTAATTTTTTTAATGAGAATTATAGTCAATGACTATAACCAAATTTATAGTTAAACTTTGTCCTTAAATAAATACATGGCCGGCTACTAGCAGTGGCAGACTTAGTGGCATTGGCATATAATTGTCAACTGACTATTAAGTTTTAGTTGTAAACTATGAGGTTAGATTATCCTTTTTAAATTAATAATTTAAAAAACAGGTTGGCTTGTGGTCATTGGTCAATCGAGTCATGTTGATTCCAAAAAAGGTCAAGTTATGGGTTAACCCATTTTTAATTTTGGTTAAAACATTTGAGTTCGGATTTGGTATTTTTCTTTGGGTTTAGGCCAAGTCCAATTTTGCTTTGTGTAGGATGGGGCTTGATATTTAGGAAGGACAGATGAATTTTTGGGTTGGCAAATTTAGCAAATTTTTGAAACATGGATCGGACTGGGTTAACCGGGAACTGGTCCTTGGGCCAGTTTTATATATGTCATTGTTCAATTATCTCATTATTTTGGTAAAAATTGATGAAAATATATTGTTGGCTCATAATCATAGTTCAATTGGGTCATGTTGACCCAAAAAATTTTGGTTTATAGGTCAACTCATTTTTACTTTAAGTCAAAAAAATTAAGTTCAAATTTTGTATATTTCTACTAGAACCTGCTCTCGCCAGATGAGATAACATCTCCAACGTGCAAACTATTGGGCCGCCTACTTCTTGTTGGTTAGGAATAAAACATTATTAAATATAAAGGCAATTTAAGTACCAAATATATTAAAGAATTTAATGACACATCAAGGTTTGACTTCGGTTGAATTTCAGTCTAAACTCAAAAATTTCGAACCTCTTCTTTTTCAATTTTTTGAACAGTACAAATTTTAAAACCTTGCATTTTAGTTTTTGGTGAGACATATGCCAGTGCATTTTGGTCTTTTTTTTGGAGAAATGTCATATCAGTTTCTCTCACATTTTCTCATTAATTTAGGCACTACGATTGACTCGAATTGTGTAATTTCTATCATCTAACTATCACAATTTACTTTCAAACATTCGAAGAATCAAAAACAATTGTCAAAAAAATAAAATAAAATAAAATAAAAATCACAATATAGAATTATACATCACTTCTCATCCCCTTAATTAACTTCAACAGTGCCACAAAACTATAGAAAATTTATACTTTTACATATTTTACGAAATGACTCAGAAATCAATGGAAAAATTATTTTTTAAAAACAAATGCTTGACCGGTTAGGTTGGACAGAACGCCAACAGTTTTCATTTTAGTCAAAATTATCTTATGTGTCAAATGTAAATTTCAAAAGTTTATGAAGTAAATTGTTACTTTTGTGGCAATTTATTAGTTTGGTTTCATAGTTAATATAAAGTGTCTGTGTGGAACAGTATATTTAGTTGAAATTAAAAACTTTTTGCTAAAAGTGTAAAAAAAAAAGAAATGTTAAAAAATAAACTGAATAGTATCAAAAAATGTAATGAAACCCATAAATAGTAGCAAAAATAAACTGAAAATGAAGATAAGCTAAAAAATTCAGCTTATTCCAAACGCAAGCAAAATGAATAATTTAGAAGGAAGCCTGAATTTGATAACGTCATTAGTATTGTCCATATTATGATATGTGTAATGAATCTTTTGAAGTCAATGGCTTCCAATATTCTTTCTTTTCTTTTCCTTTTTGTGTTTTTTAGATATAGTTAAAGTATAGGCTGATCTCATACAAAAAAATGTATACGCTGATGAATCTTCCAAAAAAGAAAAAAAGAAAAAGTATTTAAAATGATAATAAAGAGTGAACAACCCTTACATATATGATAATATAAAAGTAACTTGTGCAAAATACAAGAAAGTTTCACATAATATAATTTTTTTTGTTTCATTTTTACAAATTATGAATGTGGGGTCCGTGGGCCTGATAGCCTCAGTCCGTCATACAGCAGGCCCAAGGCCCATGCCGAGGAGCGCAAGCTATTTCTGAGGAGAAGGGGGGAAGCCTATTCTCTTGAATCCACGCCGAGGACACCTTGTCCTCGGCCTGACAAGAGTGATTTCAGAGAGTGGCTAACCCCAAAGCAAGCTGTCACTCTCGCATTTAATGCACTCAACTAACCCCCCCTGGCCGCATTAATGGAGAGGTAACCCCTTGGCAGGATAACGTTGGTCAGAGTGAGCCACTTGAGTATCGATAAAGCCTCTGATGGGATGGACTAAGTGTCCGTGTGGAACAGTTTATTTAGTTTTTTTTTTTTTTTTTTTTTGAGAAAGAACAGTTTATTTAGTTGAAATTAAAAACTTTTTGCTGAAAGTGTAAAAAAAAATGTTAAAAAATAAGCTGAATAGTATTAAAAAATGTAATAAAACTCATAAATAGTAGTAAAAATAAACTGAAAATGAAGATAAGCTAAAAAAATTCAGACTATTCCAAACGACAAGCAAAATGAACAATTTAGAAGGAAGCCTGAATTTGATAACGTCATTAGTATTGTCCATATTATGATATGTGTAATGAATCTTTTGAAGTCAATGGCTTCTTTTGTGCGTATGTGTGTGTGTGGATATGTGCCTTTTGAAGTCAATGGCTTCCAATATTCTTTCTTTTCTTTTCCTTTTTGTGTTTTTTAGATATAGTTAAAGTATAGGCTGATCTCATACAAAAAAAAAATGTATACGCTGATGAATCTTCCAAAAGAGAAAAAAAGAAAAAGTATTTAAAATGATAATAAAGAGTGAACAAGCCTTACATATATGATAATATAAAAGTAACTTGTGCAAAATACTAGAAAGTTTCACATAATATAATTTTTTTTTTGTTTTATTTTTACAAATTATGAATATTAGTAATTTATAGAGATTTATTTCTTATAATTGTGTTCTAAATACTTCTAATCTTATATGGAATTATAAATTATACCATTAAAAGGAAATAGGATGTACCAATATTCAAGTGGGAGATTTTAATATAGAAGGTTTTATAAGGAATGTTGATGGAATTTAAAGTCAATTAAAATATAAATATATAGTAGTATTAAAGTACTCCTAATAAGGTGAAATATTGGGAGACATCCAAAACTTATAGGATTCAGATCCTCTAGATTTCCTAAAGTACTCTAACAATAGATTTCCTTAAATCCTAACCACTCTTTTATGATTTAAAGGTCTAGATTCTATCATGTCAGCATTCCACTAATAGTACTCTTAAAATAATAAAATAATATTGTAAACAAAACAGTTAAGATTATTGTTAGTAGAATGGCGACATAGCAAAATCCAGACCATTAAATCATTAAAAAATTGTTAAGATTTAAGAAAATCTATTTGGTAGAGTACCTTAAGAAATCTAGAGGATCTAAATCCAAACTTATATGAAACAATATTAAATGGTTAATGTGGGGAGTGGGGCGGTCTCCACTTGGGCCAAGAACCCAAAAGGTAATTGGGCCACGGAGAATGACTTGGGCTTAACTTGTGTATTGAAAGGAATGTGCAGAAGGTTATAAACCATGAATGAAGCAAAAGCTGAATCATCCCAGGTATGATGGGCAAAGAGGATTACTACGACAAATCAATTCCCGTGGAAAAGGGAAAGCATTGACTTCCCGTGGTATTGAGCACACATAATCAACGCATGATCTCCAAGAGATGCTGGTAACCGCGGGAAACTTCTAGAATCCACAAGAAGGTTGAAGATTTTTACCTCCACATGTATGAAGGGATTCTTACCTAACCTCTACCACATTGAATGCACAAAAGACAGCTTGAACAATATCTAAAACCCCCAATAATCAGAGTTCCAGGAGTGGTTGGGGAGAAAACCGATAAAGTGAAGAAAAAAAAAAATATATATATATATATATATCCCCAAGACTCTGGCAGGCAATAGGACAGTTGTAGTGATAAGAACAAAGGTGGAAGATATAAAAGGGAGGGGGAGGTTACAAAAGAAGAAAGGAACAAAAAACAAAAAACAAAAGGGAGAAGAGAGAGAGAAAAAGGAAAAGAGAAAGAAAAGCTAAGAGCGGTACCACGGGAAAAAATGGAATTTCCTATTGTAGCGTTTGAGTTGTATTATCACAAAAAGTTAAATCAAAGAAACCAACTTCTTGTGTTTCCTACTGTGGAGTGTTTATCCCTAGTTTCTAACTTTCTACAAGTTGTGTTAACTGTCATATTGTTTACCCGCATAGTACTCCTCGGGGGACTAGTTTTTAGGGCCCCACAATTAGCGCCATCTGTGGAAACACTCTACTAAGCAGAAGACACAAGAGTTGATTTGTTTGAGATCATGGCAAATCATTCACATAGTGGACCAGCTCATCTGGAGCGACCTTGTATTTCGGAAGAATTTGTTCATGTGGATTGGCACGTGAGGTCTAAGGTATATAAGGAGACCCCTTAACAGCCTAGTCCCCCTCTGCGTGGAGCGGGGTCAACTACCAATATGGAGAATCTGACCTGTGCTAATAGGGAAGTAGAGTTGGAAAGTTTGAGGGAATAGGTAGCTTTGTTGTAGAGGAATGCAGGAAGGGACAAAGAGTTACTTCGTTATAAGGATAGGGAGCTGTATGGATGGAGAGAGCCAAGTCCATTACCAAGTCACTCCTGAGTAGAAGACTAGGGACGGGTGATAGAAACAGTAAGAGGGATGGGAGATCACCTAATTCCCATTGCAAGCGAGAGAAGACTCCTCTTGGGGAGAGGCCAGCTTGCCCACTGCCTTATAGAGGAAGAAGGGTAGAGCAGGATGGGAAAAGGCTGAAGGGACTGATCCCTCACTCTTGAGTCCATACAACGCCACATATTACTAGTGGGGATGCCATAAGTAAAGCTCTGCATCAAATATCTCAATCCCCGTTCTCAGAGGAAATAGAGAAGACAGACCTACCAAAGAGATTCACTAGACCAACTTTCACAATTTATGATGGCAAGACAGATCCCGTGGAGTATGTCAGTCATTATAATCAGAACATGACCATATACTCTAAGAACGAAGCTTTGATGTGTAAGATATTTCCTTCCATCTTGGGTCCGATAGCTATGAGATGGTTTGATGGGTTGGAAAATGGATCTATCAGGGGTTATGATGAGCTTATCAGGGCATTTGGAGCAAGATTTGTGATGTGCAATAGGACTCCAAAACCTTTTACCTCACTCCTTTCGTTTGCAATGAAGGAAGGTGAAACCCTCAGAGCTTATTCAGATTGCTATTGGGAGCTATATAGTGAGATCAGGGGGGATAATGTGGGAATTGCTGCAAGTACCTTTAAGGTGGGCCTCTCCATTGATACTGACTTGAGGGCTTCACTGGCCATGAAGCTAGTCACGAATATGAACCAACTGATGGAACGAGTAGAAGAGTATAAGAGGCTAAAAGATGATCAGTTGCAAGAGAAGGCTAAAGCAAAAGCACCCGTGATTGAGAAGAAAGAAGTCAAGGCAGATTAGACCCCTTGGGCTAGGAGGGATTTTTTTCCTTAGGTTTAGAAGCAAAGATCGGAGATGGTTAGCTCACTTCATAAAGAGCCCATTTATCAAATTTTGGAAATGATTAAGAATGAATATTTTCGTTGGCTGAACAAAATGAGTAGGAATGTTACCAAAAGGAATCAAAGTCTATACTACTCGTACCACAGGGATCATGGGCATACCACTGAGGATTGCCGAACCTTGAAGGACCATTTGTGCCAGCTCGAAAAGGTAGGGTATTTGTCAGAATTCTTAGTATGGGAAGATTCATGCCTGCAAGACCTAAAAACAGGAGCCACTGTAGGAACTTTAACACCAGCTGGAGGGCTTATAAAGGTAATACATACAGTTGGTAAGCAGGTGGAAACTTTAAAAATGCCATCTAGGGTCCTGACCGTGAGTTCAGCATCTGATTCAGAATTGGAAGAACCCGCACACAAAAGGAGTCGTTGGGAAGAAGAAAGCATCGACTTTACGGGGAAAGACCTCAGAGATATTGTACAACCACACGAGGACCCCTTGGTCGTTACTCTGCGGATTAAGATCATGTATCCTGCCCTATATGAAGGGTTGGGACTTACTCCTGAGGATCTGACACTGTATGATAGTCCATTGGTGGGCATCGTTATGCCAACAAGGCAAGTAACTGTTCCCATGGAGGTGGAAGGCAAAAAAGAGGCGGTCTACTTTATAGTGATGCATTCATACTCCCTATACATAGCGATCCTTGGACGCCCTTAGATTCATTTCATGGGTGCAGTACCCTTTTCCTTGCATCAGAAGGTGAAATTTCCAAACAAGCAGGGTATTACAGAGCTACGTGGAGAACAATGTATGGTGCGAAAATTTCAAGTAGCCACTGTTGGGCATAAGCAGGAGGCCGAGTCTAGGTCCATAAATCCCTTATAGCAACTACAATCCCCACCCGAAGATATCTGTGAACACTTGGAGAAAATACGCATTGACCTCAGGGAAAAATATTCCAAGTAGAAGCAAACCTTCCTATTTCGGGAAAAGTAGAGTTAATCTTGTTTTTAGTAGGTAATTTAGATGTGTTTGCATGGAATCCATATGAAGCACCCGAGGTGGATCCAGACTTTATTTGTCATCGACTTAATGTGGACCCTCAGTATCCCCCAAAGAAGCAAAGGCCTCGTAAGTCCTCAAATATACATACTAAGACGGTGAAGGAAGAAGTAGATAAGCTCAAAGAAGCTAGGGCAATTAAAAAGGTTTATTATTATGAATGGCTAGCTAATACGGTGGTTGTAAAGAAGAAAAATGGGAAGTGGAGAGTATGCATAGACTTTACAAATTTAAATAAGGCATGTCGTAAGGACCCTTTTTCAGTACCTAAAATAGATCAACTTGTTTATGCAATGTATGGGCATCTTAGGATGATTTTTTTAGACGCCTTTCAGGGATTTCACCAAATAGCCTTGGCTCATGAGGACTAGAAGAAAACTTCTTTCATTACTCTTACAGGTAATTTTCATTATAAGGTTATGCCATTTGGGTTGAAGAATGCGGGATCTATCTACCAGACAATGGTAACCAAAATGTTCAAGGAGCAGTTAGGCAGGAATATGGAAGCATACATTGATGACATGGTAGTAAAGAGTAAGGACATGGAGCATCACCTCACTGATCTTGCTAAAACCTTTGAAACATTACGAAAGCACCGTTTGAAGTTGAATACCTCAAAATGTGCCTTTGGAGTCAGCTCGAGAAAGTTTTTAGGCTACCTAGTGACCCACCAGGGAATAGAGGCAAATCCAAATCAAATTGTAGCCTTGTAAAGCCTAAAATCTCCTTGGAGTCCCAAAGAGGTCCAGCGACTTACTGGGATGACTGCGGCTCTTAATCTATTCATTTTGCGGTCCACAGATAGATGTCGACCCTTTTTCCAATTGCTGAAGAAGTGGAAAGGCTTTTAGTGGACGGATGAGTGCCAGCAAGCATTCAAGAAGCTAAAGTTGTACTTGTCTCGGGCTCTCATTTTGTCGAGACTAGTGCCTAGAGAAATGCTGTATATGTATCTGGCTGTGACTAATCATGCAATTAGTGTTGTTCTGTTGAGGTTGGATCAAGGAGTTCAAAAGCCAATCTTTTTATGTCAACAAGACTCTTGTGGAAGAAAAAATGTGGTATTTCCCCTTGGAAAAAGTTGCGCTAGTAGTAATTCGTGCTGTGCGGAGGTTGCCCCACTATTTTCAGGCCCATTGGGTAATGGTGTTAACTGAGCACCCTTTGCAAGCGCTGCTCAGAAGGTCAGATTTCATAGGGAGTATAGCCAAGTGGGAGCCAATTTGGAAGCTTTTGGTATTCAATATAGGCCCCGAACCTCTATCAAAGGGTAGGTCCTCGTAGACTTCGTTGCGAAATTCACACCCAAGCAATCGAAAGTTTTGCAAATATCAGGAAAGACCAGGGAACCTTGTAACAACATATGGCAAGTGTATGTGGATGGTGCGTCAAACTACTGAGGAGTAAGGGTTGGAATTATACTTATCTCTCTGGAAGGAATCAGAGTGGAAAAGTCATTCAGATTAGGTTTCCCTGCATCTAACAATGAAGCGAAAAATGAAGCTTTCCTCGCGGGGTTCAAAATGTCTAGACAATTTGGGGCAAATAGAATACACATGTATTGTGATTCACAATTGGTTATTAGTCAGATCACAGGTGATTTCGAAGCTAAGAATCATAGGATGATGAGCTACTTGAAGGAGGTCGGGATGCTAAAGTGTCAATTCAAGAATGTAAAGATCTCACATATTTCTAGAGGTAGCAATAGTCATGTCGGCTCCTTAACTACTCCAGCTTCCACAATAGCAGATCCACTTCCTAAGATTGTGTTAGTTGAACTTTTACCTTTTTCCAGTTTAGCTCCTTCGGGTAGTGGTTTAGTCCTGAGCATGCGTCCGTCCGCAAGCTGGATGGATCCTGTTGTGGCCTATCTTCGAGATGGGATTTTGCCCGAGGATAAGTAGGTGGGAAGTTATATAAGAGGTCATATTCAAGACCCTACTTACTATGCGTACATCCCAAGGCAGTTAAAGCACTTCTGGAAGAGTTGTATGAAAGGGATATATGGAAGTCACACAAGAGGTAGGTCATTGGCACATCGAGCCCTCACTTAGGGATATTAGTGGCTGAGTATGCATAAGAAAGCACTAGGGTTCTCTAAAAAGTGTGATCAATGCCAAAGATTTGCTCCTAACATCCATCAACCCGGGGGACTTTTTAACCACATATCCAGCCCATGGCCTTTTACACGTGGGAGCTAGATATAGTAGGACCTTTTCCTAAAGCCACGGGTAATAGAAGATGGCTCCTGGAAGGAACAGATTACTTTACTAAGTGGGTAGAACCTAAGCCCTTCGCAAATATCCCAGATGTGGACGTCAAGCGATTTGTATGGAAGAGCATTGTAACATGGTTTCGTGTGCAGAAAGTTTTCATATCAGATAATGGTTTACAATTAGATAGTAAGGCAATTTGGCAACGGTCAAGCAGAAGCAACCAACAAGTCTATTGTGAATGGCTTGAAAAGGAGACTAGAAGATTCGAAGGGACGGTGGACGAAAGAGCTTCCAAGCGTATTATGGGCATACCGAACCATTCCACGGTGTTCTACTGGAGAAACTCCATTCTCAATGACATTTGGTGCAGAAGCCGTGATACCCGTGGAAACGGGACTACCAACCTTTCGAATCGACTTGTTTGAAGTAGGGAAGAATAATTAGCTACTTTGCAAGCATCTAAACTTGACAGAGGATAGTTGTGATATTACTTTGGTAAGATTAGCAAACTATTAGCAGAAAATCAACCAAGGGTATAACAAGGGTGTTAAGATTAGGGAGTTCATTCTAGGAGATCAGTGCTGAGGAAGGTTTTAGGGAATACACGACTATGGGAAAACTTGGTCCAACCTGGGAAGGGCCTTATAGGGTCACATCCATTGCAAGGATTGGCACTTATCGGTTGGAGGATCTGGATGAAAGACCAATAGCAAGGCCATGGAATGTATTTAATTTAAAGAAGTATTACTTTTGACTATTATATAGAAATTATGTACTATTTGATCTTCTGTTTTGTTTCAGTTCGATAAATAGTAGTAAATCCTATGAAAGTTTAACTAGGGCTGCCGAAATAACAAAGGGAAATAAAGCCCGTGGTACTAGACCCTGTCTTTACCTCGAGTGAGTTTTAAGCTGAGTTCTATGCCTTAGTCTGACTTCTGGGTCACTAATAGGATGCAAAATTAAAACTTTACTGAGAATAAACCCTGCAATACTAGACCCTATCTTTACCTCAGGTGAGTTTTAAGCTGAGTTATCTACCTTAATCTAACTTTTGGGTCGCTAAAAGGAAATGAAATTAAAACTTTATTGAGAATAAACCCCGCGATACTAGACCCTGTCTTTGCCTTGGGTGAGTTTTAAGCTGAGTTCTTTGCCTTAGTTTGACTTCCGGGTCATTAAGCCTACGTTTGGATTGCATTGAAAATGAAAGTTTTCTACGTCTAGCATTTTTTGTATGGGTCCCGTGCACTGTTCACGGGACTCATAAATACAGATTTCAATAAATTTTTCTTTAAAATTGGGTCTTACAACATTATTCACACATTTAAAAATTATTTTGTTACAGTATTTTCAGTTTTCAGTTTTCAACAATAAGCGGTATCCAAATAGACCCTAACAGGAAATGACATTAAAGCTTTATTGAGAATAAACACCATGGTACTAGACCACGTCTTTGCCTCAAGTAAGTTTTAAACTGAGTTCTTTGCCTTAGTCTGACTTCAAGGTCACTAACAGGAAACAAAATTGAAACTTTATTGAAAGCAAACCCCAGGGCACTAGACCTTGTCTCTACCACTAGAAAATTGCAAATGCAGATTTTCATCTTAATTTGAACTCATAGCAATGCAAAGACTCATGGAAAGAAAAATTTCATGATAAGGGACTTCACTCTTGATAAGAATGGAATCAAAAGGTGATTTGAGGAGCAAGTATCTCAGGTAAGTGATTAGTTAGGGTTATTGCTTGATTAAATATTTTGCTACTAGACATTGTTAAAACTTAGCAAATTATTAATATGGCAAAAGGAAAATGGTGAATAAAATAGATGCACATCTATCCAAGCATTTGTAAGAAGATTTTCAAGTATCTAAGTAGTTGCCAGGACAAAAGCCCCCAAAATTGGACAAAATATAAAACTGTTCTAAACTGGAAGCAAAAACATAAACTAAACATAAAAGTGCAAGATAGACTTAACACAATGATGGCCTGGATATCGGGGTTCAGAATGATGACTAGCTCGGCTGGAATAGGTACACTACTTTCCAGCATTAAGGAGGAGGAAGCCTCTACTTGCATTTTATCAAGGGCAGCCATTCATCCTTTGGAGAAGTACACATGAAAGTTTTGCTAAACTTCAGGTTTTATGGTAGCAATGCAATCGTCTTGGCCTTGATAGTAGGCCTCTTAAATTCTTGCATCATCTACGGCCTCATATTTTTTCAGCTTCGTATCCTTATCTGCCAGACACTTCTTTACCTCCTGCAACTCCTTCTCCAAAGTTTCCGCTCTCTCCATGATGGATTTGGTGTTCTCTTCTACCTCGGACTGCGGCCTCTCGAACTCCAAGACCTTGTTCATGACGTCTGTGATCTTCTTAAAAAGATCCTCATTGTCATTACTCAGCTCTTTGGCCTTAGCCTTAGCCGCCTAGTACCTCTCCTCAATTAGCACGGAACATTGGTATCCCTACCATATCAGAGAAACATTGGTTTAAAAAAAAATATATAGTATAAGTAAAATAATGAGAAACAATGAGAAAAAGAGATGGTTACCATGATAGCTTTTCTCTTCATGTTAAGAAGAAGGGAGTCGTCATCCCACTTTTCCCAATGCTTCATGTCCTTAGGTAAAAGGAGAGCTTCACCTACACTCTTGGCAACCTTACCTCCACATCCTTCCTTCCACGACCTGGCCCTATCGGCCGCAGGAAGAGGGACCCCATCCACGATGAAAGAATAAGTGTAGACAGGAGCTCCTACAACGTTAACACTGGAATCCCCTAAATCAGGAGGAGAATTTTAAGAATCCGAGACTGCAAAAGTTTGGCCCACTCTCCTCGGATGTTTCCACCCTACTCTAGTCTCTCGAACAGGAGTTCCTACTACCACGGTTGTTAGAGTAGCTTCGGTGACAACAAGAGCATTAGCAGTGAGGAGGGGAGGAGTTTGGGACCTTGGCACGACTAGAGTAGCTAAGAGCTGTGCCAAAGTAACTCCACTTCTTTGAATTGGCATCTCGGATGGAGACACGCCTAGGGGGATGGCAGTTTTATGCGGGTAGGTGAAGGAGTGCAAATACTAATGTTGCCTGTTTTCTTTCTTCGTTGGCATCACGGGCGATCAACTAGAGTTGGCTCAGCAATGGTAACACCAAGATCCGCAAGAGTGAAAAGGAGGAGGGGAATTACTTCGATATCTTCCTTCTTCTCAGCGTGCTCATTCAAAGGGGGATAAGATGTATCCCTTGCAGCAAACGTCTATATAGGGGAGCAGTGGATGCCCCAAAGTGATCGCCTTTCCCGCGGCTTGAAAGCTTCTGTACACGGGAGAATAGCCGAGTATTAAGTAAGTTACACGGAGTTGGCCGTCGGTATAAGGATAAATTGGCGATCTCAGCAATCTATTCAAGTCTGTGGAGTTAATTAGTTGTCTTTTCTTTTTTAATGCAAAATCCTCTAGAAAATGAACAAACAAAGGTTAGTCATGTAAGATACTTGAAATAGACTGGGAGTGGAGTAAATCATAAGCAACAAGTTAGTAAAGGGAAAAAAACCCTATAAATTCTACCCACCTATTTTACCCGCGCTCGTGGGGCAATAGATTCCGCTAGGGTACCAGTTCCCCAATACAATCAGATAGTCGGTCTCTTTATCGGAATTTGAAAGGCCAGAAATGAGCCCCACCTCCCCGTGTCAGATCTTAAAGTAAAATCCAAAAGTCTTACTATCTTGGAAACTATAGATGTAGCTGATGTCTTGCTCAGTAAGTTTTAATCTGAGCTTCTTGTTAAGTGTTGTAAAATTTTAAAGTACTCGCAAGTGTACGAACCGCACCGAAGTATAGTTTGACAAGAACGAGGTTGAACCCACAGGGACTTGAATGAACGTAGGAAAATTAATCAAATCTTAACCAAATTAATCCTAATATAGTTTAGTAAAAATTGGTTGTTTGCAATTAAATATATTAAGAAAATAATCAAACTAAGCAAAGATATTATAAAGTAGTAAAGAGATGTAAACAATCTAGAGAAATGAATTAAGGTTTTGAAATCCGCTTTGTTAATTCATATCAGCATATATTTATGATCATTAATTTTTCCCATCTACTGCATGATAATCTAGAAATCAATCTTGCTATCATGGAAAATATTCTCATTAAAATCCTTGTTTTAAAAATCAAAGGCGTGTTCTTCTTCGTTTCTTAAGTATAAAATCAAATCATCAATTGTATCCGTTGACAAAAAAATCACAAGAGATATCCAATTTTATAATCAAAAAATAATAAACCAAGCATTCAATTAATTAAGACAAATCCTAAATCATGAGAAAAACATGATTGAACTCATATCTAGTATCTGTTTGGATTGCGATGAATATATGTGCGTCTACGTTTCACATTTTCAGATGTGGGACCCACGGCTACAGTGCAGGAAGAGAAAAGTGTTTTCAGCAAAATTATGCTTTTCCAATTAATCTTGTGCACTATTCACGGGACCCACAAGTACTTTATTTAGCAAAAAAAACTTTAAAACTGGATCTCATGATACTATTCACACAATTAAAAATTATTTTGCTATAGTGTTTTCAGTTTTCAGTAATAAGCGGTATCCAAACACACCCCTAGAATCTCATCTTAGTCAATTGATATGAAGTAAGAACAATTTAAATCATTAAAGAACAACTATTGTAGGAAAAATCAAATCACATAAATATTACTAATAATCCTTAACAAAGTTTCATCCTCAACCCTAATTATAGATTTAGCTACTCATGGTAATTGAAATAAAACACAAGAATAAAAATACTAAACATTAAACTAGACAAATAAAATGAAACTAACTATCATGGAGGAAAACCAAAGAGGTAGCCACAGCTCTCTATACGTTCAGCCCTAGCACTCGCCTTTTGAATTTTGCCCTAAAGAGCCTTAAAATAGATCAAGGAATCCTATTACAAGTTGAATTCCTGTTTAGAGAAAATCCTAGATTTTTAAGCTTCATTTAACTGACGATTTTGGCCTATTTAACGTCAGAATTCGGACTTTTAGTAAACTACAAAGTTGTAGCCCTTTAAGTCAAATTTCTAGCACAACTTGAATCATTTCGATTGGAAATTTGACCTAAAAGTTATACTAAATATACTAACTAATGTGTAGGCTGGAATCGTAATCCGAATTGGACTTGGATTTTGTGCAAATTTCCTTTGATTCCTTGCTCCAATTGGACTTAAATTTAATTGGGTTGGCCCTCTTTAACTTCATCATGGCCCTTGTAAAAGTAAAGTCCATTAGCTTTCTTCTTTGCACAAATCCACTTATTTAATTCCATTCTCCTACAAAAGACAAATTCACACAATAACATTCAATTAAGCACAAAATTGATTATTCAGTATTATTCCAAAACCAAATATAAAATGCATGAATTAACTCAAAATAAGAATGATAATGCTTTCTAATAATGATATAAATATGCAAAATTAGGCTATTATCAATGCACATTATTAAGAGTATCTATGCTACTAACAATTCTAAAAACATTAGGGGTACATTAGTCGGGATAGACCTTGAAATGGCATAGGAAGTTAGTAAAAAGGTCACTCATGGGAATCCTAACTCCCCCATCTACAATGGCAACGAATGGGATTACCACTCTACCTTCCCCTCTACAAAGTATTGCCTCGAAATCCGAGCAATGACTCACCTCTACATCATCAGGAAAATTATATTTCCTCCTAAACTCAGCTAATCTCTCAGGGGTATCAATCATAGATCTAAACTTCCCCATTGTAAGCAAAGAATGAACTGTGAAGAAGAGTTTGAAACTTAAACTAAAATCTAAAGGAAATAAGGAAGATGAACTTACAACAGAAAAGAAAAGCAAAGAGAATGTGGTAGCTGGAAGCCGCCTAAAGATCGTCGGAAAAGGAAGTGGTGGAGAGAAAGAAGAAATGATTTTTAGAAGTTCGGGTAGAATGATAATGGAGAAGGAGCCTCAACACGGGTCTAAGTTCTCCCTTATATAGGGGAAAAGGGGGGAGATGAAGGGACAGGTAAGACCCTTCCTTTCTCGCCGTAAATCATCCATTCAATAACACGTGCTATAAATTGTGGGGCGAGAAGCTTGGGCGTGTCTACGGCATTTATTGCCTAAGGCCACCAATGTTCATGAATACCAATTAATAATTGCCACGTTCTTCTTAAACCACGATCCTTACGTTAGTTATGATAACTTGGAGATTGTGGGGGGCTATTATAGGGAGTGGGGCAGTCTCCACTTGGGCCAAGAACCCAAATGGCAATTGGGCCACGGGGAATGACTTGGGCCTGACCTGTGTATTGAAAGGAATGCGCAGAAGGTTATAAACCATGAACGAAGCAAAAGCTGAATCATCCCAGGTATGACGGGCAAAGAGGATTACTATGACAAATCAGCTCCCGAGGAAAAGGGAAAGCATCGACTTCCCCGAGGTATTGAGCATGGATAGTAATGCATGACTTCCACAGGAAATGACTTGGGCCTGACCTGTGTATTGAAAGAAATCCGCAGAAGGTTATAAACTGAACGGTTTTAGACCCCTTAAACCAACCAAATTAACCTAGTTAATTAGCCAAGTTGTTACTTAGTCAAATTATGCAAATCTAAGTTATCACAATCACACAATCATATCAAGAATATAAAGCAGCGGAATAATAAATAATACAAGATATGATCACCCAGGAAACCACACGGTAAAAACCTGGGGGGGATTTGACCTAGCTATCCTCAAGGTAAACCTGAATCCACTATGCGAAAGAATCGAAGTTCATACAAAAGGACTTACAAGCTCCCCGCTTGACTTCCTAATGCTACCCACTAGTAGAACTTATTGACACAACCACATGCAAGCTCCGAATCCACAGACTCCTTCTTTCTTGGATTCCCCAATCAGCTACAAGCACCCACGCTTATTATTCTTTAATCTCCAATGGCAGCAACCGAGTTGATCATCAAGATGTTGATACTATCTCTACCTTGAAAACCCTAAACTTTGTGTAAAGAAAAGCTCCTCTAGATCTCACAAGAGATTTACACAAAACAGAAAAGTATGAGCAACAATACAACAGGAGCAACTCTAAAAAAGTGGCTAGGATTTTTCTTTATATAACTAAGGTAAAAACAGAAAACCCAAAACGTTTAATGAACGATCGAGTCTTTCATTCGATCGATCGAGCCAAGCCGAAATGCACCAATGCATCTGCAGCCTCTCGATTCCAACTTTACATGAAAGACACTACTTTGAGCAAGCCTAAACAAGACTAAACATATTGTTTTGATCATAGTTTGCCAACATTACACATTAGAGTTCTAAATACACAAATTCCTAAATCTTTAGAACCTAACAAACTCCTCATTTGGCAATCCGTGACAAAACGCAAACTAAAAGTTCAAAGTTTACAAGTGAAAGCCCTTTACATAAATAATGCTCGTAAAAACTAAAATTCAATCCTAACTACTATCCATCAGTTGCAAGTGTAGACAGCATCTCAATTGAATCAACCTGTATATTCTTGAAACACTTAACAAACACATAAACGCATATGTGACAGAAAATAGTAAATAAACAGGTATAACATTCTTGTATGATTCACACAATACATAATAAAGACATATATCAATGAACAACTCAAAAATATAAATCAATAAACAATGAATCCAAAGAAACAAGAATCATGTATATCAAAAACAATGTTACTCCCCCTAACATGAATATCCCCAAAAAATGATATATAAAGTGAATCGCCTAAATACAATCTAACATCTCCACTAGCTCCTCAAAACAAAAAAAAAACAAAAAAACAAAAACAAAAACAAAAAAAAAAAAAAAAAAAAAAAAAAAAAAAANATCTCACTAGCTCCGCAAAACAAACAAAAACTTCCCCTAACTACAAAAGCTCCTCTACAAGTGACAAAACTCTACTCCCCCTTTTTGTGACGGAATGCCAAAGGACAATCACAAGCCATCACCAAAAGGAGGTGGTGAGGGTGAATGAAGATGCGCCAAATCAGCTCGTAAAGCACGAATCTCATCAAGTAAGTCCACCAAAATCTGACCATGAGCCGCCTGAATAGTCATGATAGTCTCCAAGGTATGACCTATATCAAAGTCATCCAAAGGAGGTAGAGGAACAACAGCAGTAGCAACACCAACAAGATCAGGAATAGCCTCACCAGCAGGACCTGTAGAAGAAGAGGGAGGAGGTGCGGTACCAGAAGGCTCAAACCTAGGGTGTTTAAAGCCAGCTCGAAGATGAGCAGCCCTCTATCTAAGGAAAGACGCACCTATAGGAGCAATAACATGAACGAGCTCAGAAGAAGGGAAATCATCTAGACCAAGATAAAGCAAAATCCTATGGATAAAGATAGGATGGACAAGAGCATGAGTAGAAGATGAACTCCTATAAACTTCGTTCAAAGAACGAATAAATAAATGAGGAAAACTAATAGGAGCATCAATCACTAGAGCATACAAAAAGACACACCACTTGAGAGGGATGGTGTGAAGATGAGAAATGGGCCAAAAAGAATGACACGATATCCTAAAGAAAAGATAGTGTAACTCAAATAGCTCAGCAGTGGTGATCCTAGGATCAGAACCCCACTGGATAGAAGACCTAGTGATGTAAGACATGACATCACTCAACAAAGGAGACTCATCATAAGGATAGACTGGGTGCTCGACCAAAGGTACCCCTAGTGCATCAGCCACTACAGTAGGAGTAATGGTGTACTCTACACTTCGTATCCAACTCTTTACCAAAGTATTGGAATCATAAATGCAGATAGAGATGTTTGAAAAGAACTCTCTAATTAGAGTAGCAGGTGGAGGAGGATCAGAAATATCCACCAAGGGTAACCAGCCCCGATGCTCAAAATTTGCCCTAATGGCAGGATCAAGCTCATCTAAGATGACAGAACGCTCAGACCAAATCTTTCTCCTAAGGTTCAACTTATCATAAATCTCTTGATTTTTCTCACTCGAAAACTTCTCTCGGTCTAAAGAAGGTGGGGGAAGAAGGGTGAGGGAACAGACCTATGAGCTCTAGTTTTCTTAGGTATGATGCTAAGGAAAGGATAGAGACACAGAGAAAGAACCAACAAAGAAAACAGAAAAAAAAAAAAAAAAAAAACCAAGGGCAGACGGCAAGTTAGCACATAAAATAGAATAGAAGTCTATATGATGCATGAACAATTTTAATGACATGATGCATGTTCTAATGCAGTTAAAACAAGTTCAATTGCACAAAATTGGTTTGAGCATAGAGTTTCTAACAAAAACCCCAAAAATTTGAAAAGTCACTTGAATGTTTTGAAAAAAATTGATGAATTGATCATCACACATGGTTGAAAACAGATTAGAATAACCAATTTCATCAAAACAACAAGCCAATTTTATCAATTTAACCAAATTGAACAAAATCTCCAAATCGGATCAAATTCAAACCCTAGAATTTTCAATTATTCACAAATCATAAAATTGATCAAATTTTCCAACAAAGATCATGTTAATAACATTATAGGAACAAAACCCATTGATCAATTTCACAAAATACGGCTTGAATCAACAAAATCCCAAATATGCATAGGTTCGAAATTCCCAAATTAAAATGCATGAAAAATGCATGAAATATGCAAAACAATGCAAAAGGAAGGGTAATATGGACATATTGGCTTAAGGAGAGATAAACATTGCAAAAAACTTGAAAGAAAATGATGTGTATAAAATATATACAATAAAGTACTCACATATCTACATATTTAGCTTTACTTTTATGTTATTTCGTTACTGATTATATAATATCTTTGTGTTGCAGGTAAAAAGGGCTTTACATGCAAAGTGGGGCTAGGCCAATTAAATTCAATCCAATTGGAGCAAGAAATCAAAGGAAATTTGCACTAAATCCAAGTCCAATTCGGATTAGGATTCCAGCCTGCACATCAGTTAGTATTGTTGGCATAACTTTCGGCTCAGATACCCAATTGAGATGATTCAAGTTGGGATGGAAATTTAACTTAAAGGGCTACAACTTTGTAGTTTACCAAAAGTCCGAATTTTGAATTTGAATAGGCCAAAATCGTCGTTAAATGAAGCCTAAAAATCTAGGATTTTGTCCAAACGGGAATTCAACTTGTAATAGGATTCCTTGACCTATTTAAAGGCTCTTTAGGGTAAAAAGAAGATGAGAGAAACCTGAGAGGAAAAGAAGGGGCTAGATTGAAGAATTTGCTTTTGGGAGTCTTTCGAAAGAGGAGTATCTGAGGACAAAGGCGAGAGCTTCATGTTGATCAACCAATTTAGATGAAAGACATAAGTTTTATTTGTTTTCCTTTCAATTTTATTATGGACTAAATTTTATTTTCTAAAGCATTGATCTAGTCTAGCAATGAACACACAATTTATTTTCTGAGTTATTTTATTTTTAATATTTCCATGATTGAGTGTTTAATTCTTATTCTTAATGCTTACTATTTTTTTACAAATTATAATTTGATCAATTGAATTACAATGAGACTGAGAGGTGATTTGTTATTTTAGTTCTAGAATTAAACACCATTAGTTGAGCGAAAGTAGAGACGCTTTACCGTGACTAGTGTGATTTTTCAGAAAATTCTAAGTATGTAATGAGTCTCCAATTAATTAAATTCACATAGAGATATGGAATTGTTAGTTGAAGATATTTTTGATATTATTCGAGAGAAGATATTGAAAACTTAAGAAATTTTTAATCATCAACGGAAGATTATTAGAATTTAATAATTAGGAAGGATAAATTGTGTGGGATTTGTTAGGTGAAATCAATCACTCTAGATCCATTCTTATCATATTTTTACACTGTTAGATTTTTACACTTTGTTAATTCTTTTTATTCGTAGATTTATTTTTATTAAATAGTTTAATTTAATTTAGATAGTAGAACATTCCATTTATTTTCAATTTTTCCAAATAGTAATTAATTTAGTGAATTTCGGTATTCAATAACATAGTTAATCCTTGTGGGTTCGACATTCGTTTTCTAAAAATACTTTACTACTTGTTACGATTCTGTGCGCTTGCAAATTATTTTATGCAAACAGAAAACGACAAAAAAATCGTTGTGGAGCCTTGCCAAGTCGAAGAGAGAGAAAAAAGTTTGAAAAGTTTTGAAAAAGTAACTTTGAAAAAGTCAAATCTGAGTTTTAAAAAACTTGATTCACGATATTCAATTGATCGAAAATTACATTTGATCAATCGCAAAACAGATTGGATCGATCGAAACAGGCAGCGGCTCACAACATTTTGAGAAAAAATCACAGTTTTGAAAAACAACAATCACATTTTGGACACAACTCCTCAAAGCATTAAAATTGATGAACAAAATGCATGAGTATAAGATTGAATGCTTTTTCAAAAACCCAAGTTTTAATCCCAATTCCTCCAAAGAAAATTTTAGCCATTCTCTCTTTAAATTCTCAAGCAAAAAATTTTTTTTGCATAATACTCAAAGTATTTTCAAACTTGGTTGGTCAGAACAAAAACACACACAATAACATGTACAATGTTTAACAAAGAGTAACTTGTGTAGTGTGTGCAACTAGCAAAAACTTGAGATACATGTGAGGTGATATGTGAATAGACATCAAACACAAAGTCTACAAAATTCATCACATAGAATTTAAAAGAGACTATCACCAAAAGAGTTACATCATATAACTCTCACATCTCCTAGAACATAAGCTTGCAATCATGTAAGTTTCTTGAATTTTGCCTCATAATGTACACACAGATTTTAGTTATGTGATTTGGCATCAAGCCTAATAGTACACAACAGTTTTAATTATGTGAATTGGTATCAAGCCTAATAGTACACACTAATTTTAAGCATTAAGCAATTTAAACCGAGGCTTCACCTTATGTTCTTTCTGTGTATGTGCTACGCTTTCTTGAGCACAGAATCTTACGATATGCACTAAGGTGTTCATGATTGACTAGTGAACAGTGGTGAGATGGTTATTTATGCCTTTCTCAAAAGGTTCAAGTCCGACAGTCAAAGACATGCGACTTCAAGATCAAGACAAAGTAATCAAAAACCATAAACATCTTTCCCACATAACATGCACTACAAAGCTCAAATTAGAAAAGTGCAATAAAGTAAGCTCATCCAAGCTAAACAAGGTACATAAACTTGTTATGTAAAGATAATATGGTCAATCCTTGATTATTAGTCCAAGATGTGAAATACAAAACACAAAAAGCTTTTTGGTTTTAAAAAAATTATGACCAAGAACAAAAAGCACACATTGTGCTAAATGAACAATGCAAATGCAATGCATGACAATGCTTAACTAAGCTATAGAGGGTATCCAAACAAGAAATATAAATTTCTTAATTAACCCTTGAGTACATGTACAAATTAGTACATACTCACACAAGATCAGAAATAGCTTAGCACTTATATAACACATACTATTCAAATTTCTCCACAATGTCAAGCATGTTCTAAATCAAGAGAAAGATATCATAATTCATGTAATCCTCAAAAAGAAACAAAACAAGACACAAAATAAAATATTTTTGTCTTTTTGAAATTTTTCAATGTTTTTGGATTTTTTTTTTAATTAAAAAAAAAACTAAAAAACAAAACAACCAAAAAACAAAAACAAAACATGTCCACAGTTAATTGAAGGAATTAAATCAGGGACAAGTTAGCAACACTCACCTTGGAGAATCTTTTCTCACCCATATAGCACGAGTCTTCGGCTTTGTAGGTGAAAATCCATAAGAAGCAAAGTGTATTTGAGGGTTTACACCAATCTTCTGAGAAAAACTAAAATCCTACAAATTCCTTTCACAAGCCAACAAGCTCAAATTTTTCAAAAGAACATGAAACAATTTAGATGGACTTATAGCAGGAGAAATATCATCACATATCCTAGATTGACATACAGAATGCTTAAATTTCAGTTTATGACAATTAGGATGAATGTGGCCAGAGATACCACAAAAGTGACAAACAGGAACAAATTTAGGAACATCAGTATTCCTAACAGCAAATCTATTCTCAGATTTTGGTTTTTGTCTCAAAAAAGAACAATTTGGTCTAACATGACCAACAACACCACAAAGGTGACAAGTAGGTACAAAAACAGATTTCTTTTGCACACTAGCAGCAGGTTTAGACATAGGTTTAAAAACTTCAGCGTCTACATCAAAACTTTTACCTTTCTATAACCTAGCAAAATAAGCATGTTCTTTATTATTCCTCTTGAAAGGAGGGATATAAACTTTCTCAATTTTAGGCTTAAGAGAAAATGAAACACTTCTGTTATCAACAGCAAGCTTGGTACTAGTCAAATTTTCAATTTTAGTTTTAGATTCAACTAACTCTTGGTCCAAGCTTTTCATCTTCTCATCTTGATAGGAATGCGCATACCTCGAACGTGAGTGAAGAAAAGAGGTATTGAACGATCAATCCCTTGCATGTTGGAGTAAAACTCCTAGATAAGCATGAGAGGACAAGTGATCGGGACGTCACATAGTGACTCCCATCTCTAACTGTGAATGACACCGGGAAGGTTAGTGTTGGCGAAGTCCGCCAAAATGACTTGGCGTTTTGAATGAACACCTCGTCTAGAAAAGTTCTCCGAGAATGCCTTGTAGGCATCATCATCACGGAATCGAAGAGAGAGAGAGAAGCAGAATCAGAAGATGAAGAAGCTCCAGAACGAAGAGGGTTCCGAACCGGAGTAGATTTACGCTCAGGTGCCATAGACACAACTAACATAAACAGAAAGAGAGGGAGAGGGAGAGAAACAATCAAAAAAGCTCCAACAACAATTCAGATATAACAAGTATATTGAATAGAGAGTACATATGCATGGGGAATGCATGAACATGTGACATGCAAAAGAAATTTCATCATGGGCTCAGCCCAATCCAAACCTGCCAGCACACAAACATATTGCACACATCTAAATGCATGAAAATACTGCTATAATGCATATGTGATACAATGTATGAAGTTTTAAGATCATTGAAATGAAACACATCCCAAAATTTTAGTAAACACTCATCAATTTTGAAAAACTCCCAAAATTTTTCAAAAACCCCAAAAACCTAGGTTTCAAAACATGAAATGCATGAAGAATGAGAGATTAGAAGCATACCAAGTGAAGAAAAACTTGGGAAAGCTTGAAGAAACCTTGAGGATCAAGATAGGAGTGAGATGTGAGTGTTTGGGAGAGAAAAAGAGAGCGAGCTATCAAGAGAGAGATCAAGGAAAATAAGTTCTGGATCGCATAAGACCTTTAAATAGAACCTTAGTAAAGCTCAACAGAAGAAGGTGTCAAAAGGTGTTGAGACATCTGTCAAGGGAGGTGTCGAGGAAAATGGTTGTCAACAGATGCAGGTGTCGAGAAAGTATCGAGGAACAAACCACCAGAACCAAGAACAGAAGCTTGATCAATCGACCAGGTATCGAGAAGCTATCGAGGAGGCAGGAACTTTCTCAATCGATCCACCAGGTGTCGAGTAGCTATCGAGATTGTGATAAGAAAAAGCTTAAGAAGTTCGACAAATAGCTAGGTATTGAGGAGGTGATGAGGAGGTGTCGAGCCAACTTTTAAAAAACAGTTTTTCGAGAAGAGAAAAACACAGACATGAATGCAATTAGATAAGTAACTCAACCAATGATCCAATCAACATATTAAGCTTTCAAAATCATCTCTCAACAAAATTTTAAGCACATGGATCTCAAAAACACACAAACACACTAAACAAGTCTAACCAATTTTATATTTAAAAAACAAGTCAGTTTAGTGAGCATACATTAACACATGTAAAACCTTGTGATGACCAAATCATATTGTACCTGCACATGTATCAAGAGTAGCAAAGAATATTGCGTGTTACGTGTGAAAAATATCGCAAGATTGTATAAGTGTTTACATGTTATGACTATTTGAGATATGAGAAAATCACTTTAATTCACACACAATCATAACTGTTTGATGGGGACTATCACCTTCGAGGTGCATCCTATAACTCCCACATCTCCTAGAATACACGCTTGCAATCATATTTAAAAGCATTTTTGATCTTTTTGCTTTTTATTTTTCTTTGCATATTTTTCTTTTATTTAGCATATCATGCATGGGCATATAAGAGAGAGAAAAGAAATACCCATTGATATTTGACATTCCAATTTTGCTATGCCGAAACCAACAAATGTCATTGACATCACACTTTTGCTATGTCGAAGCATATAGATGCCTTTCATGATTGATGGGCAACAATGGTGAAATGATTATTTATGCCTTTCTCTTAGGATTTTCTAGTCCTTCCCATAAAAAAGAGTAATATGAGTGTTAAGTACAAGAGATAACTTAATCTTACTCATCACAAATAAGAGCCACAAAGCTCACTTGCTTAGTTGTGCATAGAGATGCTCATTTAAGTTAAAAGAGATAAAAAGTTTAGAAAACTTTGTTTCAATGGCCATCCAAGGTACACAAGCACCAATGTACACAAAACACACACTGTTTTTGTATTTTTTGATTTTTCAATTTTTTTATTATTAATTTTTATATGAAAAACAAAAATAAGCAAAACTGAAAATAAACAAACAAAAACATGTTAAGCAAAGCAAAGCATAAAACTAGACTAACTCAAAACAGTAAAGCAAAACACACAAGTAATGCAACAAACAAAAACAAGAAGATAGAAGAAAGTGATAGAATCACTTGGAGCTCTTTTCCTTCCACACCTTGGAAGAACCTTTCCATTGATCAAACCTTTGAACCGGCGGTGAGGGGGAAGAATTGAAACCATTTCAGTTTGAAAGGAACATGAGGGCTTTGAAAAGATCTCCAAGAGGAGCAAGAGAGGATTGAAGCTGATTCTGGTTTCTAGATGCTATCATGCCATTGCTCTGTTGAATGGCTAACCACTTATAGCAATTTGGTTAAGTATGATCGGCAACTTCACAATGATGACAGAGATGCTGCTTTTTCTGTTTAGGCTTCTGAGAGTTAGCTTTCTTAGCCCTAGGGTTCTTAACATCTTTCTTATCCTGCTTAGGGGGTGCTCCTAAGATAGATTTACCCTTGTCTAAGTTCTCACTAGCTAATTCAGTTTTAATATCATTATTCTCAATTTCAGCATTATTAGTAGTAGGAACAAAAATAGTAGCACTAGTGGAAGCAATATTAGAAGAAGAAAGACCATACCCTAAACCTGTTCGATCCAAAGTAGATTTCTAAATGCTGAGCATCTCATCAAGCTTTGCACTTGAAGTCCTCTCCAATTGAGCTCTAACTTGAAACAGCTCTGCTTCAAGCTTTTTAGTCTTCTCAGCCATGAAATTGTTCTCAAATCTCAATGCTCCAATAGTCTGATTAGCCTCATCAAACTTTGTGAACAACTCTTCACGATCAAGTTCCACATCACTGAGTTTCTTGGTAGCCAGCCTATACAGTTTCTCATGCTTCTCAGAAAGCTTGTATAATTTCTCATAGGTTGTATGGATATCATTTTGATCATCCATCTTCTCACACTTAGGATCTACCAATTCTTCTTCTTCATCCACGTCTTCAACAATCCCTTCAGTAGGATTGACTGTGGCAGTGAAGGCATTCAAGATTCTGTCATCCTCATTGTCGAAATCATCCTCGGGCTTAATGTCACTTAAGGTTGCAGTAAGTGCCTTACTCTTCCCAATGCTCTTGAGATATGTGGGACACTCTTGCTTTATGTGATCAAATCCATGACATACAAAGCACTTTAGTCCTGCAGGAATAGTGTACTGACCACCATCCTTTGCATCATTTTTCACTTTGTCTTGGCTCTTGAACTGAGAAGAACTGGATTGCCTACAGTCCATGTCAAAGCCCTTTCCATTGGCAATCTTCATGAACTTCTCGAACTACCTTGTAATGTAGGACTTCATCTTAGAATCCTCATCATCTGAAGACTCATCAGTGTCACTGCTCTTGGCTTTCAAAGCCATGCTCTTGCCTTTACCCGACTTGCCAATTTTGGTAAGTCCTAGCTCGTAGGTCTGCAAGTTTCCAACCAGCTCAGTCAAAGGAATCTTGTCAATATCCTTTAATTCCTCTATTGCTGTTATCTTGGCATGGAATCTCTCAGGTAGAGATCTAGGCACTTTCCTCACAATTTTGGGTTCAGGAATGGTTTTCCTAAGATTAAAGGCTGAGTTCACTATGTGCTTTAGCTTGGCATAGAACTCATTGAATGACTCATCCTCATCCATCTTGATCTCTTCAAAGCTTGTAGTGAGCCTCTGAAACTTTGAATCTTTGACAACCTTTGTACCTTCATAGGTTGTCTGGAGGATGGTCCATGCTTCCTTAGCAGTTTCAGCCGAGATATTTTCTTAAACTCCTCATTGGTGACTGCACTGAATAAATCATTCAATGCCTTGCTGTTAAAGTTTGTCACCTTGATCTTGGCTTCATCCCAATCGGCTGGTGCTTCTTTTGGCTTGGTCCAGCCAATCTCTACAGCTTGCCACACCTTCTCATCTAAAGACTGCAAGAAAACTCTCATGCATACTTTCGAGTATGCATAGTTAGTACCATCAAATAAAGGAGGTATAATTAACGACTATCCTCTATCTATGACAAATAGGGGTCAATGGATCAACATAGAAAAGATTAAAACCTAATTAGAGTGTGCCTGCTCTGATACCACTTGATAGGCCAAAAATGAATTGACCCCTTGTGATAAATTAACCAATTAATTTAGCCAAGTGAATTAATTAAGTTAATTAACATGTAAACGCATGGTAGCACAAAAAAATCACCAATAAACTAATTATGCAGCGGAAAATAAATAACATAGTGATTTGTTAACGAATGGGGAAAACCTAATGGCAAAAACCCCACTGAGTGATTTTCAAGTCACTACTCCCAAAATTCCACTATTATCACAACAAGCGGTTACAAGTAAAGGAATTTATACCAACCTACGGTTGAACCCTTACCCCAATACACAATTAGACTTGTTTTGTAGTGACAATTTCCCCTTTTTGATGCACGGCTCCCAAGTACGTGACTAACCAATTGCACGGATCCCAGTACGCGACTTCAATCACCAACTGTAGAAGGTTGTTGGCTGCAAATTTCTTCAGTTCATCCCAATGATGAAGATCAAGAAGATGCTTGGTCACAAAACCCAAAGGTGCACATACATAGCAACTTCTTCAAGAATGATGAATTAGGGCAAAACTTTGTCTCCGGTCACAAATTACTTGAACAGACTTTGCTCAATGCTTGCGCAACTTATGTACTCTTTGACATCCTTTAAAACAATCCTTTTATATGTCTAGGGTTAAGAGAAAAGAAGGCCTAAACACATAAACATGGATCCCAAGAAAACAGAATAAAAAAATCTATTTTTCTTAAATCTCGACAGATAGGAGGTGTCGGGCAGTTGTCGAGTAGGTGTCAAGCACACGGGGCTGAATAGCTCTCTTAAGCTCGATAGATGCAGCTATTGAGCCAGTTGTCGAGCTTTAATGAACTTGCACTTTCTCAGCTTGTTTCTTGGACAGACTTGATGACTTCAATACTTGATCTGGAAACCTTATTTCTTGAAGTATTAAAAACACCTAGAACTATCATATTACAAGTAAAGTGTGTTTTGTCAAAGGATTAGCCAATTACATAAAAGAATGACATATGTTCTTAATAAGTGAACCACATATGTCCTAATAGGGGTTATTCATTGGTACTCTGATACTCAGCCAATGAGGGTTATTCATTGGTATTCTAATTCCCAGTCACAGGAATATAGCGTGACCATAGTCATAAGATTGTTAAGAATACGAATTTACGTTTGAATATTTGAACTATTTTGAGTCATTAAAACTGCTTATGTATTTTTGGAACCTATTGTAAGTTATAGTTTTGATATATGGAAAACTGACTACATCCTAAACCATCTATGATATATTTGTAAGATTAAAATATGTGATCTATTTGCAACTTATTATTTTAAGACTATGAAACTTCTTTAGTTATTTTGGAAACCCATAGTATATCATAACTTTTGAAGACTTGTATTACATCTTATTACTTTACATATCTATTGCTAAGCCTAGTCACGGGGATATAGTGTGACCATAGTTCTAAGATTGTTAAGAATATGAATTACATTTGAATATTTGAACTATTTTGAGTCCTTAAAACTACATATGTGATTTTGGAAATTTTTGAGTATTTGAACTATTTTGAGTCACTAAAACTGCTTATGTGTTTTTGGAACCTATTGTAAGTTATAGCTTTTGATATATGGAAAACTGACTCTTTTCTAAACCATCTATGGCATATTTGTAAGATTATAATATATGATCTATGTGCAACTTATTATTTTGAGACTACAAAACTTCTTCAGTATTTTGAAATCACGTAGTATATTATAACTTTCAAAACACATATTACTCTTATACTTTACAGATTTATTGCTTGATAGAATTTATTAGGATTTTGGTTACTTATTGAGCTCACCCCTTTTTCCCTTGCAATTTCAGATTATGAAGAGTAACAAGTTTTGGGAGTTTCGATGTTGTGTTGTGAGCAGGAAAAGAAGTTTAGTGATTTTGGGATTGAATGGTCTTCGAATAGTTTTGTTCCTAGTAAATTATTGGAGGTCTATTCATAAAGAAATTGTTGAGGTATTTTGGATTTAATTGATTTAATTTTTGAAGATAAATTTAGTTGCTAAGAATGCCATACACACTTGTAAGGTGCTTACTTTATAAGTGTACGGTAGTTGTCACGTGCCTATCTTTATAGTTGGGTTTGGGGTGTGACAAATATTGTAGGGACTCGTAGTCCTCAAATTTCCTGCAAATGTTTTTCATTCTTTTCAAACATTTGCACGAATATTGTGGGGACTAGTCACCTATTTATAATAGTGATGGTCCCTTTTTTTTTAATCAATATTGATAGAAGTCACTCCTAATTAAAATATATGATATATAAAAATTAAATCCATCACATATATGTGATAAATATGGTATACCGGTGAAAATGATAAAGAAAATTAATTAAATAAAAAGGAATAATATTAACACAAAGATATAATCAAAGATTTATTGAATATAATGCAATAATACCATATTAATTGACAGAAAGAGAGATGATTACGAATAAATATTAATAGAAGCAGGTCTTTATTTTTTATATAATAAGACCAAGAGGTAGTAATTTAGCTATAAGGACCTTAACAGACTTATTCTTTTTTTTCTTTTCTTTTTCTTTTTTTTTGAGTTCATGAACAGACCTATTCTTATTATAGATCACATAAGATTATATTGACAATATCTTAAGATGACTTTAGCATTTTAACTAAAACAGCACAAATATTGATTAGCTTCTCTATTTTGGAAGTGCTACTTTTTATTGGTGATTGAATAGTCGGGAGCGCCACAAATCGTGTATTACAAGATGCAATTTTATTTTCTGCAGACACAAGTGATTGTGCCTCTTCATTGTAGGATTGTGTACCTGCATAAGTATTTGCTTGTCTCATATCTTCATTTATACTATCTATATCGGTTTGGCAACCCTGAACTCGATTCCTAGTATCTGAGTCTTTGATTCCTATAAGAACATTTCCAATTTCACCATTGACACCTGGTATTATCTTCAAGCTTGCAGAAGTAGCAACGAGTCCTAGCCTGTATAGAACATTTGTAAGACCCTCTGGGTCTGAAAGTAAAACTGACCGGCAGTAATCACGGTCCATGGACGCTGTGCAAACCTTTTCAACAAGGGATTGATCTGCATTAGAAACATCGTAGAAAAGAGAGGTGACTAGTAGAGGGATTATCAAGATTGATAGGCAACTAATTGGAGAGGCCATTTTTTTTTCTTTTTTTTTTTAAAGTTCTTTGTCAAGAATGATATTGTTGATTCATGTATCTTTTGGCTTCCTATTTATAATATATTAGATTGGCATGAGGCAGTTATTTTCCACATAGATAGGTTGGCATGGAAGACAACTCTGTTCCATGCCAAGTTAAGTAAGAGAAGTTAAACGATAATTTTCCTTTGACACCTTATTTTTAGATACTAAACACAATAAAATTAGAAAATAATTGAATTACCTTTTTTTAGCCAAGTTAAGTAAGAGAAGTTAAACGATAATTTCCTTTGACACCTTATTTTTAGATACTAAACACAATAAAATTAGAAAATAATTGAATTACATTTTTTTAGCCAAATTAAGTAAGAGAAGGTAAATGATAATTTTCCTTTGACACCTTATTTTTAGATACTAAACACAAGAAAGTTCAAAAATATTTGAATTACCTTTTTTTAGCTTGACGTGAGAAAGGTTTTTTTTTTTTTTTTTTCTAACATGGGGATGAAGTTGCTTCTCTTCATGCTTGCTTGCAACCCAAAATAAATCCAACATCTTCTCCAAGATGGACTTCAATTTCCTTACCAATTCCATCCATCAAAACCTTATTTGGGTCCTCCAAATCATCCATTTCTCAACATGGGTTCTGCTTGCAATCCTCTATTCCTGGGTTTCTTTTTCTCTCAATTCTCACTCCTTCATAGTCAACGCCAGAGCCCCTATCTATGATTTATGGGATTCGATCATATTTAGCTTGTACTATGTCAGCAATTATTGCAATTGGAGTAAGGCAAGATGATGTTAGTCGTAGTCCACAAATTCCTTATAAATGTGTGCCCATCTTTTCAAACATTTGCATGAATATTGTAGGGACTCGTAGTCCTCAAATTTCTTGCAAATGTTTTCCCATGTTTTCAAACATTTGCATGAAAATTGTGGGGACCAAGTCACCTATATATAATAGTGATGATCCCTTTTTTTTTTTTTTTGAATCAATATTGACAAAAGTCATTCCTAATTAAAATATATGATATATTAAAATTAAATCCATCACATATATGTGATAAAATATGGTACACAAGTGAAAAAGATAAAGAAAATTATTTAAATAAAAAGAAATAATATGAACACAAAGATGCAACCAAAGATTTATTGAATATAATGCAATAATGCCATATTGATTGAGAGAAAGAGAGATGATTACAAATAAATAATAATACAAGCAGGTCTTTATTTATTTTATTTTTTATATAATAAGCCATTATGATAATCTATTCATAATAATAAAATGTCGTAAATAAATTTGAAGAAAGACCAACCAAGGTTTGCTATTTTGACGTGGCTATCCAAGCAACCTCATCTACTTCTGAATTCTCTTCCCTTAGCACTTGGACGAACTTAATTTTGTCAAAATGATTGGCCATCTAGATGGCTAACTTTTGGTATTTCTGCATTTTTTCCACTTGTCCTTCATATTCATGGTTCACTTGCACAACGATGAGCATGGAGTCGTTTTTGAGCACTAAGCTTTTGATACCCAGAGTTTTTGCTAGTCTTATGTTGGGTTACACATGTGAGTGAAGTCCCACATTGAATAAAGATGAGAAGAATGAGTGGTTAATATAACATAATTGAGCACATACCTATTGGGCTTAGGCCTTTTGGGTTAAAGTGTGTTTCTATATGTTATATTAATTACTCAATGAAGCTCCCTAAGGTGTTTATCTCCCCGACAAGTGGTATCAGAGCCCATGGTGGTGTGTGGCAAAGGTGGTGAGGTGTTCATGGTCCCTACCCAGCGGGGACAGAAAAAACCTAAGTGGTCCACACACAAAGATCCTGGAGAAAAGAAAAAGAAAAGAAAAGCCCAACAAATGAATATTGCTAATGGTGCTAAATAATAGTGTGATGCGAGGTTCCCATGGACATTGGCATGCGGGGTTCCCATGGATGTGCGTGCAGGGTTGACACGTGGTTCCCATGGATGGCATACGAAAGATCCATGGATGACACGTTGATGAAGTGAAAAGCCCATTAGGCAAGGGGGAGTAAGTAAGACTTGTTCATGACCCACAGAGAGGCAAATACTCACACGTGATGGGGAGATTGTTGGGTTACACGTGTGAGTGAAGTCCTTCGTGTACAAGGGCAAGTCAACTGTAGTGTCAGATGTTACAGAGATATATCAAAAGAAATCAGAGTTTGTAAACTTAGATGAACTGACGGAATTGCCAGTAGGAAAGAAGGCTTTGCACAACAAGTGGGTATACAGAATAAAGAATAAGCATGATGGTAGCAAACGTTACAAGGCCAGATTAGTTGTTAAAGGGTTCCAGCAGAAGGAAGGCACTGACTACACAGAGATATTTTCTTCAGTTGTGAAGATGTCAACAATTAGACTGGTGCTGGGAATGGTGGCTGCAGAAAATTTACATCTTGAGCAGTTAGATGTAAAAACGTCATTCCTTCATGGTGACTTGGAGGAAAGTTGTGAAGATGTCAACAATTAGACTGGTGCTGGGAATGGTGGCTGCAGAAAATTTACATCTTGAGCAGTTAGATGTAAAAATGGCATTCCTTCATGGTGACTTGGAGGAAGATCTTTACATGATTCAGCCAGAAGGGTTCATTGTTCAGGGACAAGAGAATCTAGTCTGCAAACTGAGAAGAGCTTGTATGGCCTAAAACAAGTTTCTAGACAGTGGTACAAGAAATTTGACAGTTTTATGCATAGAATTGGGTTCAAGAGATGTGGAGCTGATCATTGTTGCTATGTCAAATTCTTTGACAATTCTTATATCATTTTACTATTGTATGTGGATGATATGCTCATTGCAGGGTCTAGCATTGAAGAGATTAATAATCTGAAGAAGCAATTGTCAAAACAGTTTGCAATGAATGATTTGGGAGCTGCAAAGCAAATCCTTGGTATGAGAATCATTAGAGACAAGGCTAATGGTACATTGAAGCTTTCATAGTCAGAGTATGTGAAGAAAGTTCTCAGTAGGTTCAATATGAATGAAGCTAAACCAGTGAGCACACCCTTGGGCAATCATTTCAAATTAAGCAAAGAACAATCACCGAAGACAAAAGAAGAAAGGGACCATATGAGCAAGATTCCCTATACCTCAGCTATTGGCAGCTTGATGTATGTTATGGTGTGTACAAGGCCAGACATTGCACATGCAGTGGGAGTTGTGAGCAGATTCATGAGTAGGCCTGGAAAGCAACATTGGGATGTAGTCAAGTGGATTCTGAGATATCTGAAGGGTTCATCAGATACATATCTTTGCTTCACAGGTGCAAGTTTAAAACTGCAGGATTATGTAGATGCTGATTTTGCTGGTGATATTGATAGTAGAAAGAGTACTACTGGGTTTGTATTTACTATATGTGGTACAGCTATATCATGGGTTTCAAATCTACAAAAGATTGTTACTTTGTCTGCTACAGAAGCTGAGTATGTTGCAACAACTAAAACTGGAAAGGAGATGATTTGGCTACATAGTTTCTTAGATGAATTGGTAAGAAGCAAGAGATGGGCATTCTACACAGTGACAGTCAGAATGCAATTTTTCTTGCTAAAAATTCGGCTTTTCATTCAAAGTCAAAACATATACAAACAAAATATCATTTTATCTGGTACCTTGTTGAAGATAAGCTGGTAATACTTGAGAAGATTTGTGGATCTAAGAACCTAGCAGACATGTTGACTAAGGGTGTCACTATTGAGAAGCTGAAGTTGTGTGCAGCTTCAGTTGGCCTTCTAGCTTGAGGACAGGAGAATGAGTTGCAGGGATGAGGGATTGCTTTTGGAGGATAGCGGCTGATGTTGGTGATTAAACTAGTCTCCAAGTGGGAGATTTGTTGGGCTTTGTGGAACCTAGTTTATTTTTGGCCGTTTTGTAGCCCATTGTAATCCTATGCGCAGGATATAAAAGCCACTTTTGTGATTAGGGTTTAAAAACTGTTGTTGTGTTTTTAGAGAGAGAGAAAAACATTGTAGCTGCCTTTTGTATTTTTCCCTAATAATAGTGAAATCCCTGCAACTCCGTGGACGTAGGCAAATTGCCGAACCACGTAAATACTGTCTTGTGTGTGTGATTATTTTTCTTTGACATGTGTTTTCTCTATTTTTTTTTTTGTTTCTCACAGGTTGGAATTTAGGTTGAATTCCCAACAACTGGTATCAGAGACCATGGTGGTGTGCAGCAAAGGTGGTGAGGTGTTCATGGTCCCTACCCAACGGGGACAGAAAAAGCCTAAGTGGCCCACAAACAAAGATCCTGGAGAAAAGAAAAAGAAAAGAAAAGCCCAACAAATGAATATTGCTAATGGTGCTAAATAATAGTGTGATGCGAGGTTCCTATGGACATTGGCGTGCGGGGTTCCCATGGATGTGCATGTAGGGTTGACACGTGGTTCTCATGGATGGCGTACGAGAGATCCATGGATGACGCATTGATGAAGTGAAAAGCCCATTAGGCAAAGGGGAGTGAGTAGGACTTGTTTATGGCCCACAGAGAGGTAAAGACTCACATGTGAGGGGGAGATTGTTGGGTTACACGTGTGAGTGAAGTCCCACATTGAATAAAGATGAAAAGAATGAGTGATTAATATAACATAATTGAGCACATACCCATTGGGCTTAGGCCTTTTGGGTTAAAGTGTGTCTCTATATGTTATATTAATTACTCAAGAAAGCTCCCCAAGGTGTTTATCTCCCCGACATCTTAAGCTAGTGAGTATTGCTTCATATTTTTCTTCATTATTTGTGGTGGCAAATTGAAGCTATGCTCCATATTTGAGGACGTCCTTGTTAGGAAATATTAAGTTGACTCCTACGCCTCCTAGTTCTTTAATGCTATTAGCGTGAATTGTTCAAAATTGTGTTTGGTTGTTACCTGAAAAAGTAAATTCAACAATAAATTCTACCAATACCTATGCTTTAATTGTTGATCGAGGTCTATACTCAATGTTGAATTGACTAAGCTCGATGGCCTATTGCACTAGGTGTACAGTTGCGTCTGGTTTATTCATAGCCTTCATGATAGGTTGATCTGTCATTACAATGATTGGATATGCCTGGAAGTATGGACGGAGCTTCCTTGATGCTACAATCAATGAAAATGATACCTTCTTTAGATGAGGGTATTTTACTTTTGCACCTTGGAAGGCTTGGCTTAGGTAATACACTGGCCTCTGCACCCTATTTTCTTCCCTAGTCAAGGCTGAACTCATAGCTGGTCTTCCTCTTTCACTGATGGGTTTTGTAGTGGCGATCTCGTCAGGTACTCCTTTAGGTTCTTGAAAGCTGTCTTGCATTTGTTAGTCCACTCGAAGGCTTGCTTGAATGTCTTGAAGAATGTCAGGCACTTGTCTGTAGCTTTTGACACAAACCTATTCAAAGCTGTGACCTATCCCATCAATCTTTGGACTTCTTTCATAGTCTTGGGTGATGTCATTTGCAGGATGGCCTTCACTTTTTCAGGATTGGCTTCTATTCCTCTTTGGGACACCATGAAACCGAGGAAATTTTCCTGATGATATTCCAAAGGCAAATTTCGCTGGATTGAGCTTTATCTTGTATTTTTTGGAGTGTGTCGAATGTCTCTCTTAGGTTGTCCAAATGTTCTGCGTTTGTCTTGCTTTTGACAAGCATGTCATCGACATAGACTTCTACATTCTGCCAGATATGTAGCTCTACCAACCTTTGGTATTTAGCTCTAGCATTCTTTAGCCCAAAGGGCATCACTTCGTAGCAATAAAGCCCCTAGCTTGTTATGAATGTTGTTTTATCCTGGTCTTCTTTGCTCATGCAAATCTGCTTGTATCCTGAAAAGGCATCCATAAACGTTAGTAGTTCATGTCCTACTGTTGAATTAACTAACTGGCAGATCCTTGGCAGGGAGAAGCTATCTTTTGGACATGCTTGATTGAGGTCTGTGAAGTTGACACATACTCCATTTCCCATTTGATTTTTTTACTATGACGACTTTAGCCAACCATTTTGGGTAATAGACTTCTCACATGAAACTTGCAACCATGAGCTTGTCTACTTCTTCCATAATAGCTTTGTTTTGCTTGGGGGAGAATAATTATCGTCTCTATTAGATAGGCTTCTTCTTTGGATCAACGTTCAGTTGATGCTCTATGACACTCTCTTCTATGCTTGGCATGTCTTCATGAGTTCAAGCAAACACATCCAGACTTTCTTGGTGGTTTTGGAAGCATCTTCTTCTACTAGCTCTACGGTTTTTAACTCTTCCACTAGTTCTTATTGCTCTTCTTCGACTATCCAGGTATGATTTTCTTTCCCTACAAATACTTCTTGGTAGTACTCTCTAGCTAACACATGATCCCCACGAATCTCTCTTATCTTGTGGTTAGTTGGAAATTTGAATTTAAGACAGTAAGTCAAAGTAGTAGCTTTTAGGCAATGAGAGTTAGTCGTCCTAAAATGACATTATAAGAAGATGGGCAATCAACTATGTGAAAGCCAATATCTTTGATTACTTGTGCAAGATAGGTTCTAGCTGTGATGTACATGATATATGTCGAGCTACCGTTAGGTGTGAGGTACATGTTCATGTGAGGTTTCAATAATAAAAATAGAATAGAAGAACTTGTTCCCACCCTCCAATGAAAAATAAAAAAAAGAAGAAGAAGAAGAAGAAGGAAAATTTTGCTTACTTAATATTAGAAGGAAAATGCTGGAGACAATAATAAATTAAAAAGTTTTTATATATATATATATATATATATTTTTTTAAAAAAAAATAAATACAGATGTCTATTATCTAAATTTTTTGAACTTTTAACGATAAAAGAGAGGGAAAGGGGCATTAAGGGAAAAGTAGGGGCCATTAACTATAACCGTGCATGTATATATAGTTTGATAACTTTGATGTAAAGTTTGTTGTAGGGTTTTGTCATGGAATGTACTGTACATAAGTTTTGTCCTTATTTTAAATATTAAACGTTTTATAATTTTATTGATGACACCTAGTTTAAGTTTTCTAGTGGGTCTGCCACAATTTTAACCCCACACTCCTCTCACCAATTCAAACTAGATCACTCACTCCTAACACTCTCAAACCCTTGACCCTTCAACTACCTTCCATTCCCACCTCACTGTTAACTCAACCACAAATCTACCGCTCCTTGGTATACCAACCCAGCATATGAATCCCTTGGAACCTAGCAGAAATAACCCATTGTAAATTTTTAAATTTGTATTAGTGCAAGCCCAAAGAAATAACAAAATAAGGACAAAAAAATATGCACAAAACAGGATCAAATTCACAAAGCAATATCAATATTATCCATTTAACACAACTGAATGCTGAAACTTCCTTCTAACTATTATCATTTTCAAGCTTAGTCTCTTATGAAGGCTAAGGCTACCAAGCTTTGGAATGATTTTTGGGGCTTGTAATTGTTACAGGTCCTTGGATTTTGGGATGTGTAGGCTAATTGTGGTATTGACTAGGATCTGAAAGTGGGGTCTGTGATAATGGCAATCGAACGTGATTGTGGGAGATTAGCTCCTCAGTGGTTGTTTGGTTTTTTGGTATTCATAGATTCTATCAAAGTAGGTGGAATATTGATGGTTGTTAATAGCTGGTCGCTATTGTTAAAGATAAAGAAGTCATTTGAAAAATTAATATATTTTTTAAAAATAAAATAGTGTTGATGTGAAAAATTGTGTAGCTTCCAAAACTTAGATGACACAATATAATAAGGTTAACAAGAAGTTAGAGGATTTCATTATATAATATTTATAAATCAGTAAATCAGGCATGATCTATATTTAAATGTCACATGCAAGTCATTAGTACTTGGCCAAAAAAAAAAAAAAATGCTAGTCATTTGATTAGTTTTGATATTGGAGGATCTTAGCAGAATGCCTGAAAGTAATGTATTTATTTTATTATTTTGAAAGTTAGCAACTACGTTATCCAAAATGGATCTATAAAATCTAGTGCCCAAGGTAAAGGCCCCCAAACTACATTTTACATCTGCCACATACGTTATAAAAACCCCAACCTTTACTACCTTCCTTTCTGTCTCTCTCGTCCTAGCATTCTCAGTGAATTGAACATGAGTTCTAATTATCAAAAGTCTCCTTCAAGCAAAATATTTAGTTTGTTTTTTTAAACTTTTTTCTTTGGGAAAAGTGCTATGCATACAATATCTTCACAACAATTTTATAATAAATCTTCAGTGGTAAGTTGTTATTGGTTGTCATGAGTGAGTAAAAAGGTAATTTAAGTTATGAATTCAATTTGGAACCAATAACAACTCTTTTTGGTAATGGAATAAAAACCCCATTTTTTTTTTAAATAAAACTAATAACAACTTACCATTTATAATTTATTATAAAAGTATTATGAAAATATTGTCTACAAGGTTATTGGACCATACAATTGTGTCCATAAAATATGTGTATTACATTATTGCAAATGTTTGAGTTTGTGCAGAGGCAAAGCCTCGTCAAACGAAGAAATTGTGCCCTTCAAACAGTTCAAAGCAGGTTACGGAAAACCCTCCTGTGGTTGTAGATCGCGATACCTCTTCTGCTTCAACACTCAATCACTCTTCTCTTGTATTTGTTGGTGATCAAACTAGTTTCTACAAAAAATGGCTAAAAGAGCCTTAGATCCTAAACAATGTAGTCAAATGTTTTTCGAAAAGAGAAAAAAAGAAAAACTATATAGTCAATCAGTCTACTTTTAAACTATTTATTAAAATGCCACTCTTTACGATAAATGAATAAAGTAACACTAATTACAAGTTCCATTGTTTCTATAAAAAATGAAAATATTAAAAAAGAAATTCTTATTGAATTTCTGTAATGAGTGTATGTTAATTAGATAAGTCCTGCATATATTAGAAAGCTAGCAAATGTAAATTTTAAATCATTTGTTATCCCATTGCAAATAGTCTTTCATGTCTAAGGAATTTTTTGTTTTTGGTTTGATGATGATTTTGTTCTTAGAGTATTGGCATCAGTGTGTGTCAACATATTAAAATTTTAGCACTTGGCACAGTAATAACCAAATACTTAAAAACCACCTATATCACATTTTTCGAGTGCTAAAAAATTTGGGATCGGTATACAATACCGTTCTTATTTACATTTCATCTCTTGTTTCAAGTTCCTTTCTTACCAATGGCTGTCAACATACCAATGCAAATTGATGCCTAAGAAATTCTCAATGAAAGGTTGAAATCTTTCAAGTCAAAAAAGTTTCCAAACCTCCACCAATCCACAAACACCACCGACTTTGCCTTTGATTTTGCTTCTTTCATCAACCTTTAGCCAATGATGATGTAATTGGTTTTGTTGACATATTGGAACACATGTTAACCAACAAATAACTCCCATTATTAACCATAGTTTCTCAAAGAAGCGCATCAGGGAATTCCTTGCTCCATGAAGCAACAAGTTTTGGAAGTACAAAGACCACAAAATTCATTGTTGATCATTTCCCATTCCTTCTTACCAAACAAATATTCTAGGGGACAATGCAATTCATATGGCCACAAAAAATAAACATCTAAAAGTTTTAGAAGTCCTCATTAATAGATCTACTGTAGAGTTGCAAATGAGGAATAGTATAGGAAACACCGCATTACAAGAAGCTATGTTTTTTTCCTATTTGTTATGAAGCCATCAATCTTTTATTTTGGGGAGATCCCAACGCGGCATATTGTAAGGTTGAAATTTTTCAACCATCTTGTTGGCTTTATTCTGTGCCAATTTTCTTGTAATTTAGCACTTAGTAACCTTGCATTTAAGTGGAATTCTTGTAAGGGTAGTGTGTGAAGAGAGTGTGAAGAAAAGCTTAAGTTTGTGCAAAGAAGCAGAGTTTCGCGATTGACTCACGATTGGCAAGCTGCCAACTGCAGGCACGTGAGAAGCACACAGGGGAGCTGAAGGGTCACGCCAACTATCGCACTACAGGACAAAAGTCCTAGGCTGGCCAAGCCGTTACTTCGCGACTTGAACTCGCGACTTGGACAAGTCGCGAGGCCAAGCTGCCAACCAGCCTTGTTTGGCAAAAACTGTCTCTTCGTATTCCAAACACACACCACTATATATAGACCCTTATACCCATGAAATGTAGAGAGTTTCCAGAGAGAATTTTGTGAGAGAAACCCTAGAGCAAAACAAAATTGTCTCATCCCCAATCTTCACTAAGAGACTCTACAAATTCCTCTACTCTCTTCCTCTCCATTGATACATCCTTGAGAGGTCATTTACCAAATCCTTTTCTCACCACACTCACGTCTGTGAGAAGGTTCATTTGGTGCTAAGGGAAGCAATTTGGAAGGAACTAATGTCTATTGGTTGATGCTATGGTTGAGTAGCGGAATCCAGTAAGCTAAAGAAGAAATAGGTTCAGCGCAATCTCGTTGGAGTAAGAAGCTTAGAGGGCTTAGGTAGATTAGGTAGATTAGGCTTAGAGGATCTTCTGCTGTTCATGTATCCCAACTACATTCTTTAGTGGATTATTTACCGCTTGGAAGGCGGTGGAGAGGTTTTACGCCAAGGACTTCGATTTCATCCTCGATAACACATCGTGTGTTGTCCTTGTGTTTGCATCTCTCTTCCCTTTATCTTTACCATTTAATTACTGCTATGATTATGATTATTTATGTTTTAGATTATTTATTGATTCTGTTATAAGCTTGTTATCATTTTCCGTACATACATTGTTTGATTTAAAGCTTGAATTGGTAATTTTGTAATTGGGGGTCTAAACATTTATAGTGCTTTCAACGCTATTTGAACTTTCAATTGGTATCAGAGTGAGTACACTTGCTGTGGTTTTAATATCTAAGTGTGATCTTTGACCCCTTGTTGAGATGGATAAGTCTCAATCTCTTAATGTACCTCCATTTTTTTATGGTAATAATTATGCATTTTGGAAAGTCCGCATAAAGGCGATTTTTTGTTCTATGGATGATGCTGTATGGGATGCTGTTGAGGTTGGTTGGACTAGGCCAGAGGCTGCCAAATCCACTTGGGATAAGGCAGCTCTTGCGATGGCTAATGCAAACAGTAAAGAATTAAATGTTATTTTCTGTGGTGTCTCTCCAGAAGAATTTCATAGGATTTCACATATCACCGTTGCTAAGGAAGCATGAGAAATTCTTGAGACAACTTATGAAGGGACTAAGAAGGTGAAAGACACCAAACTACAGATGTTGACCACTCACTTTGAGGAGTTAAAGATGAGTGAGGATGAGTTCTTTGATTCATTTTATAGTAAGCTGAACGAGGTGGTCGTCAGTAAATTTAATTTGGGGGAAAAGACGGAGGATTCTAAAGTTGTAAGGAAGATCCTTCGGTTGCTACCAGAAAGTTTTTGTGCCAAAGTGACGGCCATTGAAGAGAGCAAGGGTCTTGACGACATTAAAGTTCAAGAGCTGGTAGGTTCACTACAGACGTACGTATTGTCACTGCCTACGCAGAAGAAGAGCAAATCTCTTGATCTTAAAACAATTGATGAGAGAGTGGCGTCTCATGATCCTTCGGAAGAGGATGTAGTAGATAAAGATGTGGCGTATCTTGTAAACAACTTCCGGAAATTCTTGAAATTCAAGAATGGTGGGAAATTTGGTAACAAAGGAAAATTTTAGAGTTCCGGAAGGGAGAAGAAAGAATTCCGAAGGAAAGATGATAGAGATTCTCAATCCTCTCAAGGAATTACATGTTTCGAGTGTAATGGACATGGACACTTCAAAAAGGAATGTCCCAATTATTTGAAGTCAAAAGGAAAGGTCTATGCCACTACCTTGAGTGATACTGATTCGTCAAATTCTGACTCTAACGATAGCTATGATAAAGAAGGAAATTACTCCGCATTCATGACCATTGCACATGAGGAATCCTTGGATGATTTGGGTTCACTTGTGAAGGAGCTTGGCAAACATTCTAATTTGTTGATCTTGAGACATGCATAGACTTGTGCCTATATATCTTCCCACTTTTATTTTTATCGCTTTACTCAAAGAGCTCACCAAATGTAAATCTCCAAATGAAAAGAGATATTGAGCTGCAAAAGCCTGTCACACATACTAGTATTTGACTAGGAAAAAAGGAAAGTGACCAAAATAAATTATATGATGCCCAAAAAGCCAAAGACTAACCATCAAATTGAAATATTAAAAATTTCAGGCATCAATCTCACAATGAGATTTGTTAATTCAAAAAGATCAAATGTTATGTTAAAAATGGAACCAGATGGAAAGTTTCATTGAATTGTACTCAAGTTTTTGTGAGAGGTCATATATGCATACTTCTATAATTGAAATGGGTCACATTATCTAGTGCTAATTGTGCATGCCTTGATTGAATTGATTATTGAAGCTTCACATTAGACTAAGGACTATCTCATTTTTTATATCCACACACAACACACAAGTCTATGTTCAAGAAATGCCATACTCATTTGTGTGATTGTACTTGTTTAAATGTGTTTTCACAAGCTCAATCTTTGTTGATCAAACACAAATTTTTTTTTTTTGAGTATTTTAGTTTGTTTTTAGAAAGTGTTTTTGTTTTTACAAAAATGTCAAAAATTTCAAAAATAGCGTTGCCCTGTTTTGGCGACTCAGTCGTGGGTAGGTCCAATCGCATGCTCTAGTCGCGAAACTCACTCTGAGATTTTTGCGGGTCACTGGCAAGTCAAGGTCTCAGTCACGAAAAATACTTAGAAAATTTTTCCAAAATTTGAGTTTTTATGATTTTCGTAGCTCTGTGTGGCGACTTATTCGCGGGTGGAAGGTCCAGTCGCGAGGGATACTCAGAGATTTTCACGACTCATCTCGCGACAATATCGTGGGTAGACCTTCCAATCGTGAACAACACTTAGAAGATTTTTTGAAAATCTTGGTTTTATAGTGTTTCGCGACTTAACTTGGCGACTGACTGGCGACTTATTCCAGTCGTGAAAAATGCATGTTTCACATTTTAAAGACAGTTTTTAAATTTTTTTTTAGTTTTTCCTCGAACTTCAATGACTATTCATTGTCTTCCCTATTTCTCTCTCACAAACACTCCATGTATTTCTGAAAAAGCCTTCACTTTTGGCATCATATCTTCATCAAACACCAAGAAAAAGGTATGGGTTTTCTTGTCTTCACTTCATTCTTCATGTTTCTGTTGTTGTTTTCTCATTTTTGGATGTTGTGATGTTGGTTTGTGTTCTGAAGGGTTCGAACTTGGGTGAGCCTAAAATGTTGGGTTTGATTGTTTATGGTTGTTTTCTCTTGGTGCAGAGGTGTTTTAGTGTTATGTGTTTTATCAGTTTGCTAATTTTTGGTTTGTTCATAGTTATTTAATAGATTTTTGTTCTTTAAGCATATGGGTTTGGGGTTTCTATATTTCTCTCTGATTGTGGTGTTAGGATTATCAGGTTGTTTGAGCTTTTGGTGTTTGTGGCTGGCATTATTTTATTTTAAATCACCATATCTTGTGCGTGCTGCTGCTTTTGGTCTCTTTCTTGCACATTTCGTACTCATTATGTCATGTCTCATTGACATTTGCTCATATCTATCTGAATGTGTTTTACAATGTCATTTTTTTTTACTTGATCTTGTCTGCACTTATACTAATTAAACTTGTTTGATTTGATATATCCATCTTTCGGTTATCTACTATGCTTGATTTATGTGCTGTCTTGTCACTCTGTTAATCTCTTTGTAACTAACTTGTTACTAATATGTATGGATTTCCACATATTGTGTTTTATTCTTGTTGTGGCCACTTTCTGTTTGTTTACATTTAGCCCCATCTCCTACAAAGAAGAAGACTGTTGCTAAGAAATCTGAAAGGCTGAAAATGGATCCTACCCTATTTAGGTCAGTTCAACACTTTGAGAGATATAAGGACTCTTTCTTGATCGGAACCATTGAGTTACAATTAGATAATATCCAACAGAAGTTGGAAGATAGCCTTTAGCTATTCGTGCCAAAAAGGAGGAGAGCAGCATAGTAAGGGGGAGCAAAGCTTAAGAATGAAAAGGAGTGTGCATACAGAAAATGGGAGTGTTTTTATGGTTGTTTTACTCTTATATACTATGTTGTGTTCTTTAGAGTCTTCATCCTTGTCGATATGGTTTTATACATTTGGAAAACTTGTGGCTCTTTGGTACAGTTACTTATTTCAGTTGTTATTCAGTTTATATAATATGATGTTTTTTAGTATACGTACTATTATGCTTTTGGTTTGTACCTGTTACCTTTGTAGGTTGTTAAGGTTTTTGTTTATGTTTTGTACCCATATTGCTTTTGTAAGCTTTTAGGGTTTGGTTTTATGCACTTTGTAGGCTTTATGGTTTGTACCTTGCTTTATGCAACCTTTGTGCTTTGTCAAATCAGTACTTCTAACTAAATGTTATGCATTTCTTTTTAAGCACTGTCACTTTTATGCCCTTGTAGGATTTTTCCTAGATGCACATACTTCATGTACTATGCATTGGTTGAGTGTTGGTCATTCAAGTGATTTGTCTTGTGCTTGTCAGCTTGAATGTCCGGATGTTCATTCCAAGTGTGAATGAGCATTATGATCACTTGTTCATAGTGATTGCTAGTTTTGGTCTTGCCTTGGTTTATTGGTTTTATTCCATTGTGCTTGATCGCATTGTGCTTGCTCCATTTGCATTATAAGTTTTCTGCGTACAATAAATTTATTGTGTTGTTGTGTTTCAGGAGTTCTTGTTCTTATGGTTCCAAAGCTTCATAGATTCTAGAGTTAAGTGTGAGTGAGTTTTCCAACTGTTCCTAACTCACGCGTTAAGTCTAGAGTTTGTTATAGGGTTTTGTCAGAAAATAGCCAAAGGGGGAGATTGTAAGGTTGAAAATTTTCAACTATCTTGTTGGCTTTATTCTATGCCAATTTGCTTGTAATTTATCACTTAGTAACCCTGTATTTAGGTGGGATTCTTATAAGGGTAGTGTGTGAAGAGAGTGTGAAGAAAAGCTTAAGTTTATGCAAAGAAGCAGAGTTTCACGGCTAGGACTTGTGGCTGACTCACGACTAGCAAGCCGCCAACTGCAGGCACGTGAGAAGTACACAGGGGAGCTAAAGGGTCGTGCCAGCTGTCATATTACAGGACAAAAGTCCCAGGTTGGCCAGGCCGTTACTTTGCGACTTGAACTCACAACTTGGACAAGCCGGGAGGCCAAGCCGCCAACCAGCCCTGTTTGGCAAAATTTGTCTCTTCGTATTCCAAACACACACCACTATATATAGACCCTTATACTCACAAAATGTAGAGAGCTTCCAGAGAAAATTTTTTGAGAGAAACTATAGAGCAAAACAAGATTGCCTCATCCCTAATCTTCACTAAGAGACTCTACAAATTCCTCTACTCTCTTCCTCTCCATTGATACATCCTTGAGAGGTCATTTACCAAATCCTATTCTCACCATACCCACATCTGTGAGAAGATTCATTTGGTACTAAGGGAAGTAGTTTGGAAGGAACCAATGTCTATTGGTTGATGCTATGGTTTAGTAGCGGAATCCGGTAAGCTAAAGAAGAAATAGGTTTGACGCAACCTCGTTGAAGGAAGAAGCTTGGAGGGCTTAGGTACATTAGGTAGGTTAGGCTTGGAGGGTCTTCTACTGTTCATGTATCCCAACTACATTCTTTAGTGGATTATTTACCACTTGAAGGGCGGCGGAGAGGTTTTATGCTGAGGACTTCGGTTTCCTCTTCGATAACACATCGTGTGTTGTTCTTGTGTTTGCATCTTTCTTCCTTTGATCTTTACTATTTAATTACTGCTGTGATTGTGATTATTTATAGTTTAGATTGTTTATCAATTCTGTTATAAGCTTGTTATCATTTTTCGCACATACATTGTTTGATTTAAAGCTTGAATTGGTAATTTTGTAATTGTGGGTCTAAACGATTATAGTGTTTTCAACGCTATTTGAACTTTCACATATATTTTGAACGAAGACGGAAAATCTCCATTGTGCCTAGCTACTCCCGATAAGCAAATTGTTGGGCTTCTATTACTAGCGCCACATGGGAATCGTGGTCTCATTGGAAGGTCTTGACTTGAATTACCATTTTATGTAGCCATAAGGATGGAAAGATTAGGTATATTCCTTACTTTTATTTTATCAATTTTTTTGCCATCTTATCTAATTCTTTTTAATCTTATAAACAATTGAGCATAATGTATATTTGGTAGTTTCAATAATAAATAGGTGCCATCTAAAATTATTCCTAATTTGCATAAGTTTTATGCAATAAAATAAAACATAATGCATTGCATGTTTTATATCACAATTACTTTGTATTTTCCACTTGGTTTTTTTTTTTGGCAAAATGCAAAATTTACTCTCTAACTTTCACTGTTTTTCATTTCAGTCTTCTACCTTTAAGTTTTGTCAATTCAGTCATCTTACTTTCAATTTTTGTCAATTCAAGAATCTGTTACAACTTAGATAGTGCTGCCATTAGATATGCTTGAAACGACGCCGTTTTGATTTTTTCTTTTTTCTTTTTTTTTTAACTTTTTTTTTTTTAAATTCAGAATTAAAATAAAATAAGAAAATCTAGAAAAAAGAAAAAAAAAAAAAAAAAGAAAGAAAAAAGAGAACCCCTTTCCCTGAATCAAAACAAAGAAATCACCCAAATCCCTAACTTAGAGTAATTGGGGAAACAATTTGAGAGAGACTAAGTACATTTGAGAGAGAAATTGAGTCAGACTGAGAGAGAGAGAGAGACCGAGCATGAGAAACTGAGTTGGACTGAGAGAGAGAGAGAGAGACCAGTAGGAAACTGAGTCTTTTTTATTCGGTTTAACTGTTCAAGACTGATTTACAGGGGTATTATGAATCGGTTTGACTGAATTGGTGATTGAGTTTTGATGAAGACCAATTTGCAGAGATTGCAGCCGAGATATTTAGACCAAGAATCCCAATATTAACTGAATCAGAGATGGGTGTACTCCGTAACTTCAGCCCCGGCCAAGTTTTAAGTAAGTGATGAAAACCTAGTTTTTTGGTGTGTTTTTTTGGGTAAGTGATGAAACCCCCGTTCATTGCTCAAAGTTACAAAACAGCCCATTACAACAAAATGCCCAAAAAACAATTCAATCTAACTACTATCTATCAGTTGTCAGTGCAGAAAGCAGCACGACATGTTTTAAATTTTTTTTTTTTTTTTTGGTTAACTTAGATATATTAGAAGAGGTTTTTAGCAAGAACCCATTACTCTTCCACATAAGAGATCAAAAAGGGAAGACACCTCTACATTTAGGGCATTCAGTTCATTTTAACAAAATTCAAACAACATGCCCTCGTAAAGAGCCTAAAGGGTGACATTCCTGTCCATATATCAAGCAAGAAGAGACACATTAAGGCTGTTGAAATATTTCTTGAACAGCAATGGCACGATCCATCTAAATTATTGAACAGTTTAGGTCAGAATATATTGCACATTGCAACAAAGCATGGGAAAAACATGTTGGTGAAAAACAAATTGGCAAAACTAAGGTTTGAGAAGCTTCTAAATGAAAGGGACAGGAATGGACACACAACCTTGCATTTGGCCTCTATGAATTTTCATTCAAATGTTGTGTTTTTACTCTCATATGGGATAGGAGAGTTAACTTGAATTAGCTGGGCTCTCTTTCTACGTTTATATATATATATATATATATAAAGAGTGGAACAGTGGGTTTTAATGATTAGGAGTGTAGATACTGAAAAATTTAGATGTGTTAGGACATATGTGTTTTCACATGTTAAGAACATATGTCACTTATTTATGTAAATTGGCTAAATCCTTTGACAAAACGCACTCTACTTGTAATTGGGTAGTTCTAGGTGTTTTTAATACTTCAAGAAACAAGGTTTCAAGGTCAAGTGTTAAAGTCATCAAGTTTGTCCAAGAAAAAGCAAGCTGGAGTGCAAATGAGGATGCCAATATAGAGGATGATGCCACGACCCAACCTCAAGACGACCCCAACATAGATGCCTCAGCTTAAAAAAATATCTTGATGTTTATGTCTTCATCAGTTTTTTTTTTTTTTTTTTTATGTAATTCAAGTACATTTAGCTCATCCATGTTTAAGGACGAGTTTTGATAAAACTAAGTTTTTAATTTTGTAAGGGTGTTTGGACCTTTCTCGTCCGCCCTTGAAACAATTGAATGAATGCTATTTCTCTTATATATGCATGGACGAGAGCATTTATTTTCATATACAGGATTCCTTGTTTTACTCGTGTACATTTCATATATATATACTTTAACCATTTTTATTGGAATTTCACTTAAGTGTGATTTGTCCATGTGAAATGGTAATTAAGAGCATTACTCGTCCTTAGACTTGTCTTTGCATTTTGCTTGTCCATGGACGGCTTTTTAGCAGGTGACTTAACAAGTTTAAAACGTCTATGCTTTTCCTCGTCCATGGTATGGTTAGGCATTATGTTTTACCTTGCCCATCTTATGGACAAGCATGCCTTGGACTTGCTTGTAATTTGCTCTTAGGCATGGGCTTTACCTCATCCTTTGCTTTGGATGAGCATGCCTCAATTTCACTTTCTAGGAAACCTTGAGATTACATCTCCGCGTCCAGAGAATTAGCTTTTTAGCTTTCTTCAAGAGTCAATATGAACAAAAGTGATATGGAAATCATGGATTCACACAACATTATGTACATTCCACAAATATTGTTCACAACATAGATATTGTTCATAGACGAGGCATATACCTAAGAAACTAATGCCTTTTAAGAAAAACAAATACAAGCCAAACCATAATTTTGTCCTTAAGCTCAACATAATAATAAGACAATATAAATAAACAAGTCTTTTATGTAGATAGATAGCCTCCAGGCTCGTCCAAAGTTATGTTCATCTAGGCTGGCATTTTACTGGTAGTACCTCCTCAAGTGCTCAACATTCCAAGGATGCTCCAACTTCCTCCCGTCTAGGGCCTCCAAGTAATAGGATCCTTGTCTCTTACAATTGACAACTCTGTAGGGGCCTTCCCAATTAGGTCCCAACTTCCCATGAGCTGGGTTCTTTGTTGCTAAGGAGACCCTTTTCAGGACAAGGTCACCTATGTCAAACTGCCTTGGCTTTACCATTGCATCATATTGCCTAGCCATAAGGTTTTTGTACCTTGCCATCCTTTGTTCAGCGTCCATCCTTACCTCGTCTATTAGATCGAGGTTCAAACGGAGTTGCTCCTCGTTATCTTTGTCCTGATAGGTTGCCACCCTATGATTGGTCATGTGCACTTCTGCAGGTATGACTGCTTTAGTTCCATAGGCTAGCTTGAAAGGAGTTTCTCCTATAGAAGTTCTCACTGTCATCCTATATGCCCACAGAACACCTGGTACTTCGTCTGGCCATACTCCCTTTGCTCCCTCAAGCCGAGTCTTGATTATTTTTAATAAGGATCGGTTTGCGACTTCAGCCTGGCCATTTACTTGTGGGTGGGCAGGTGAGGAGTAGTGATTCTGAATCCCGAAGTGTATGCAAAAATTTTTGAAGAGTGCATTGTCAAATTGTCGTCCATTATCGAATACCAGCACCCTGGGCACACCAAACTTGCACACAATGTTCTTCCACATGAAGTTCTTGACATTTTATTGTGTGATATTAGCTAAACGTTCTATAATAAGGATCGGTTTGCGACTTTAGTCTGGCCATTTGCTTGTGGGTGGGTGGGTGGGTGGGTGAGGAGTAGTGATTCTGAATCTCGAAGTGTATGCAAAAATCTTTGAAGAGTGCATTGTCAAATTGTCGTACGTTATCGGATACCAGCACCCTGGGCATGCCAAACCTGCACACAATGTTCTTCCATACGAAGTTCTTGATATTTTGTTGTGTGATATTAGCTAAAGGTTCTACTTCTACCCACTTGGTGAAATAATCGATACCAACCACAAGAAATTTCATTTGCCTTACACCTATTGGAAAAGGACCCAGGATGTCTAGTCCCTATTGTGTGAAGGGCCATGGGGCCGTCATTGGGGTTAGGTACTCTGATGGTTGTCTGGGGACGTTACTGAACCGTTGGCATTGATCGTAGACCTTGACATAGGCCTTAGCATCAGCTTGCATATTTGGCCAGTAATATCTTGCACGGACGACTTTATGGACGAGTGATCTGGCTCTTGAATGATTGCCACATGCTCCCTCATGAATTTCTCTGAGTATATAGTTTGCTTCATTCGGAGCCAGACATCGGAGATAAGGCTGGGAAAAGCTTCTTTTGTACAGAGCCTCGTCCATAAGAACGTATATGGCTGACCTTACCCTCAGCTTTTTTGCTTCGTCTTTTTCTTCTGGAAGTCATCCATCTTTTAAGTATGATACAATTGGAGCCATCCAATTTCTTCTGCTCTGCACCTGTTGCACTTCTGGGATGTCTGTACTCGGCATATACTGAATCTCATCAAACTTGTCGACGGCTTCACTCGCCGAAGCTTCTTTCGCTAAGGTATCTGCTTCCATGTTCTCCTCCCTTGGGATTTGAACGAAATTAGTTTCCTCAAATTTTTTCATAAGTCACATCACCCTGTTAAGATACTTCCTCATTCGTTCTTTCTTAGCCTCGTACATCCCATTCACCTGGCCCATGATTAGCTGAGAATCTCCAAGGATGAGTATTGACTTTGCTTCCACGGACTTGGCCAATTCCAACCCTTTAAGAAGAGCTTCATACTCAACTTCATTATTGGTTGCTTGGTACTGCAAGCGAACTTTATGTTTCAGTTTATCCCCTTCTGGAGATTACAAAACCACACCTATTCCTCCGGCGTGCTGTGTAGACGATCCATCCACATGGACGATCCATTTCTGGTTGCCTTCCATCTTACTTACATCATCATAACTTGGGGTGAACTCTGCAATGAAGTCTGTCAGAGCTTGAGCTTTTATGGCATGCCTAGGTTGGTACTTTATGTCGAATTCACTGAGCTTGACAACCCATTGAATCAATCGTCCTGCAGCCTCCAATTTGTTTATTGCTTTCTTGAGTGGGTGATCGGTCATGACGTTGATGACATAAGCCTAGAAGTAATGCCTTAGTTTTCTGGAGGTTGGTATTAGTGCGAAAGCCAACTTCTCCATTAGGGGATATCGTCCTTCCGCTCCCCTTAATGCGCTACTTGTATAGTACACTGGATTTTGTACTTTCCCTTCCTCTTTTATCAATGCTGAGCTCATGGCATGCAGGGTTACTGCCAGGTATAAAAATAGCTCTTCTCCTGTCACGGACGGACTCAGCAATGGAGCCGTAACGAGGTACGTTTTCAAGTCTTGAAAGGCTTTCTAGCACTTGTCCGTCCACTCAAATGCTTTCTTTAGAACCTTGAAAAATGGTAAACACTTGTCAGTAGTTTTAGAAACAAACCTGTTAAGGGCAGCAACTCGTCCGGTAAGAGACTGGACTTCTTTGATACTCTATGGAGGCTTCATATCTAGAATTGCTTTAATCTTTTCCAGGTTTGCCTCAATCCCTCTGTGTGAAACCATGAAACTAAGGAATTTCCCTGACGATACTCCAAAAGCACATTTGCTAGGGTTCAACTTCATGTGATACTACCTTAGTGTGTCAAACGTCTCCTACAAGTCGTCTAGATACCTTCCCTCGTCCTGAGTTTTCAACAGCATGTCATCCACGTAAACTTCTACATTCCGCCCGATCTGTGGACGGAACATATGGTTAACCAGTCTTTGATATGTTGCTCTAGCATTTTTCAAACTGTAGGGCATTACTTCATAATAGAATAATCCTTAACTAGTGACGAAGGATGTCTTCTCTTGGTCAGCCTCGTTCATCCTTATTTGGTTGTATCCTGAAAAAGCATCCATAAAGCTGAGTAATTTGTGGCCTACGGTAGAATCCACCAATTGGTCAATGTGCGGCAATGGATAATTATCCTTGGGGCAGGCCTTGTTGAGATCAGTAAAATCTACACACATCCTCCATTTGCCGTTCACCTTTTTGACCATCACCACATTGGCCAACCAATCTGGATAGTATACTTCTTGTATAAATTTCACCGCCATCAACTTCTGAACCTCGTCTCTAATAGCCTCATCTCTCTCCGGGGCGAACACCCTTTTCTTTTGTCGAACTGGCTTTGAGGTAGGATATACGTTTAGACGGTGACTAATGACACTAGGGTCTATACCCGGCATATCCTCATGAGTCCAAACAAATACATCAGTGTTTTTTCTCAGAAACTGGGTGAGGTCCTCCTTAATCTTTTCTTCTAGATCTGTCCCAATTCTGGTACACCTCTCAGGGTTTGTCTCGTCTAAAGAAACATCTTCCAACACTTCAGCAGGTTCTGCCACGACTCTCTTTTCTTCAATATTCATGGCTTGGATTTGTTCGTCCATGGCCAACATTGCCAAGTAACACTCTCTTGTTGCTAGTTGGTCTCCATGCACTTATCCTACTCCTTGCTTTGTTGGAAACTTTACTGACAGGTGATAAGTAGATGTAACAACCTTCCAACTGTTTAAAGTCGGCCTTCCAATTATAGCATTGTAGGAGGATGAACAATCTACCACAAGGAAGTTCACCTCTTTGGTGACTTGTTGCGGGTATGCCCTTACTGTCACTGGTAATGAAATACTGCCTACAGGTTGTACCTTTATTCCACCAAAACCTACTAGAGGGGAGCTCACTGGTCGGAGCCGGTCTCGTCCTAACCTTATCTGCTGAAAAGCTGGATAATACAAAATATCAGCCGAACTTCCATTATCTATCAGCACCCTTCTAGTCTTGTAGTTAGCAATAAGGAGGGTGACGACAATAGCATCGTCATTAGGGTGATGAATTCTCTCTACATCCTCGTCCGTGAAGGTGATTGCCTGCTCGTCCATAGTCCTTGCACTCGGTGATCGTCCAAAGAGTTGAACGTTTTGCACTGCTTTCAAGTATGCTTTCTTTGACTTGGACGACTGTCCTATAGAACTTCCCCTTAGGATGATTCTTATTTCTCCTAGTGGTGGTCGTGATGATTCCTCTACCTTCCCTTTCAATTTCTCGTCCTTGTAGTCTCGTCCAAGGAAATTTCTCAGCTTCCCTTGTTTGATAAGATTCTCAATCTGCTGCTTCAAATCGAAGCATTCGTCCGTATCATGCCCATGATCTCTATGGAAGCGACAATACTTATTCCTATTGCGCTTGTTGGGATCTTCCTTCATCTTCTCTGGCCACTTTAAGGAAGGCTCGTCTTTGATTTGCATAAGGACTTGCTCGAGTGGCACGTTCAAAGGGGTGTACTGTTGATTCCGTGCTGAAGGACCTGCCTTCTTCTCTCGGTCTTTCTTATCCTCTGTTCGTCCTTTCTTCGGACGAGGACCCTGTTCAGAGTGACGAGCAGGGTTTGTTTCCATTCTTTCAGCTCTCTTCCTCTTCTTAGCTATGATCGTGTCTTCTGCATTCATGAAATTTTGGGTAGAATGGACGAGTTCGGCCATGGACTGAGGTTCTTTTTCATAAAGTTTGTGTATGAACAAGTCGGAGTTGACCCCGTTATGGAAAGCTGCCAACAGTAACTTGTCATCCACCTCGTCCATGGTCAAGGCCTCCCTATTGAAGTGTGTGATAAAGGATCGCAGGCTTTCATTCTCCCCCTGCTTAATAGTCAATAAACTGGACGAGGAACGCTTCTGCCTTTGTCCCTCAATGAAATTATTAACAAACAATTTGCTTAACTCCTCAAAAGAACTTACTGAATTCGGGGGTAGTTTGCTGAACTAGACTCGCGCAGGTCCTTTGAGGGTGGTGGGTAAGGCTCTACACATTATCTCATCTGGAACCCCTTGAAGGTGCATGGTAGTTTTGAAGGTGGCGATATGGTCAAATGGGTTACACGTCCCATCATATGAATCCAAAGAAGGCATCTTGAATTTCGGAGGCAAATGATGACCATTGATAGAGGCTGTGAAGGGGGAGTCTGTTTGGTGAACCAGATCTTCTACAGGATTTTTTCTTCTCATGTTTTCCCTCATCTCAGCCATAAATTTCCTCATTTGATCCATCTCCCTTTCTAAGTGTGGCACTCTTCTTGGTGCATTACCCCTCGATTGGCTTTCTAACTCCACATTTCTTCCATCTGCTTGGTTCTGACCATGCTCCTCTCCATAGACCTCCTGACGTCGCCCTTTAAGGTTGATCTCCCTTCTCAATTCTTGGTTCTGGCGGGTTAATTCTGCCATGGCTGCAGCCATAGATTGCACGAGTTGAACTGATGAAGGTTGCATTGTAGGCGCCAATTGACGGTCATAATGAGGGTTGGTAGAGGCATCTCTAGTCTGTTGAGGGCCTGGACTGATAGCCTTCGATCTTGTGCGGACCATTTCAGCCCTTTGTTGGAGAAAGAGATTGCAGAATTCAACGACGAAACTCAAACGTAAAAAATTCTATCTTCTTCCCCACAGACGGTGTCAACTGATGAATCCAATGAATTAGTGGGTTAAAATTTCCGGGCGTAACGATTTACAAGCCAAATCCTGAAAATAACAAATAATAAGTCAGAGGGGACCGGTAGAGGCCGGCCAAAAATCTTCCGATGGTGAAGTCAGTGAATTTGTAATTCTCAGGAAGGGAAAGAATTTTTGGATGGAAAATTTCTGAGTTACTTTTCACGTTTCTATAGAAGAGCCTTTATATAGTTTTTTCTGAGGCAGTTATTTCTCCAAGCGTTGTGTAGTTTGGAGGATTCTGAGGTAACTCCCATAACTGCTTTGGAGGTTACTTCATTTGGGTTCTATTGATTATAACAGTTTTCAAAGGAGGAACGGTTATATTCTAATAGAAAAGCAGAGTGCAAAGGAGATTTTCAGGACACTCGTCCATCTTACTAGTTTGATGGACGAGTGAATCCTCGGATGAGCTCATCCATCTGGACAGACGGATGGACGAGCTTACAACAAATGGGGTCACTTTCCTGTGGACGAGCTATATGGACGAGTTTAGCAGTTGGCTTTTTTGTAACACCATCAGGTATGAAATTAGGTTTCATGATTATATATTATACACAGGTCAAACCTTTTAAAATGAAAGTCTTTTTTAAAAGTTACAGTACTACCTTTTTTTTTACAGTCTAAAAAGCAAAAGTTTGGGTGTTCACATCCTCTTGTCCTTAATGCTTTTTTATTGGGTCCCCTACCTAACATGATCTTGCCAAATTTGGGTCCTATAACTCCATTATTTTGTTTTTGTCCTTTTGCCCTTTGAAATTACGTTTTGATTGAGGAAAAGATGGTAGGTCACCAGGACAATTTGGGCTACTAAGCCCTCTTTTGAGTTATTTTTAAGCCAGAAAGCCCTTATGTGGAACTTAATTTTTTTTAAAATCGATTTCTAAGTAATATGGAAGTTTTTTTATTTTATTTTATTTTTAAATTGCCCTAGTGTTACTTGGGTTTAGTAAACTAGAGTTACATTGAAAAACTTTCTAGGTCAAAAAATCAAGTTATGTAAATTTTTTGTTATAAAGAACCCTGTTATAGAGAAATTGAGTTTTGTATAAAAAAGTTGCAGCAAGCCATGCGAGCAAGCAAAGATTATTTGAGATCTTCTAGAAGGATCATTTTCAATACCAAGATTTTACACAGAACTCAATTTCTCTACAATTGAGTTCTGCATAGAAATTTTTTCCATATAACTTGAGTTCTACCAAGGAAAGTTTTAAAGAAACTGCTACATCAATTGGTAGCACTTCAGCCTAATTTACTTAAAACTTGATTTTTGAAAAATCAAGATACAGGTAGAAATTCATTTTACTCAAATCAAGTTGCAAAACAGAGAAGGGAGGAAATATTTTTTAAAATGCTACAAAGAAAAAATGATTTTTAAGTACTGTACCTAAGTTTTGCCCATATATATATATATATATATATTAGTGTATCAATTACAAATATAAACATCATAAAAGTTTCTTTATTCAAATAAACAAAACAACCTCTACTAGATCAATACTGAAAAATACATTCAGGCCTTATAGTTTAATGATATTGTCTAGTCTCTTTGATAAAGCTAGAGAACTAAAATAATGTCAATTATTTCTGTTTATTTTAGCATTAACGCACTCTAGGAAATGGTTCATTTTCCAAAGAGAATCTCTAGAAAACTATATCTTTTTTCGGTGTTCGATAACGACCTGTTTTATGTCTCAAGCTATGTTACATATGTATCACCAATATATAGTTGGATTCATGTTGACAAGAGCTTTTGCTCGTGGAACTATATATTTTTTTAATTAGAGATTACTATTTGGAACAAAATGAGGATAATTTATAGTAGAATAGAATTTTTTTTTTTTTGAAATATTAATTCTACCATACTCAATTTTCTAATTTATATATTTTAAAGTCAATTGAACATATTTTGCATGTTACATGTTTAATTTCCGCTGCACTTTAGTTAATTGGTGATTTGTTTGTGCTACCATGCGCTTTACATGTTAATTAACTTAATTAATTCACTTGGCTAAATTAATTGGTTAATTTATCACAAGGGGTCAATATATTCTTGGCCTATCATACTATTCACTATTCCCAAAAGTTTTAATAAAATTAAAGGAATATTAATTGTTTATTTTATATTATTTTAATTATTTACAATTATTTTTTTTATTATTAAGAGTTAGAGCTGAGTAATTATATCTTAAAGATGCTATCTGAGTTCAGGATAGTAGACTTTATTATCAAAACTCTCACATATTAGTTTAATATCCACAAGAATCGAAGCAACTTCTATTGGAAAGATCCTATCTGAGTTCAAGAAATCAACAAACAAGTCCAGCAAAATTGCATTATGCTATAACATTGGAGAAACAGGTACTTTGACAAAATTGGAGAGGTAATTCTACTTATGGTTATTTTATCTTCTTACTAATAACATTTTTACAACATATTAAGAAAATCAAAGATCAGTAACCATCCCATATGTGAAATATTTAAATTTAAACTTTTTTTTTTAAATTTAAAATTGTATTTAAAAAATGTGTTTATGAATTAAAAAAAATATTCAATTAAAATGAAATTTGAAGTTTCTTGAAAACATAAAGATAAGATGTAATCCAAAAATAGGATTTTCAAAATATTAATCTAAAAAAAATTATTAAATGATGTATTATCAAGTAAGAATTACGCATGATGTAACTATATCTTAGCCTCTTTTATATATCTTTGAATAATACGGTATTAGAAAAATATATTATTATGCCACTAATTGATTAGAAATTTTAGGTATGAATATTATTTGGAAAATCTCAAGCTTGCATTAACTCGGGTTAACATTAGCATGTTCTAATAGTTAGAGAAGATAGAATTCATTAGTTATGGGAAATACTCGCTCACATTATGTTTTGTTTGAGGGGAAGAGGATGAAAACAAAGAGAAATTAAGTCTTTTCTGCTGTTTAGATAGAGCATGAGAAAAAAGAAAATGAGCCAAATTTGATGAAAAACATATCACTTGCGCCCACATTTTTCCCTTCTCCCTTATTCTTTTTTTCTTCTTTTCCATTCCTTTCCCTCAAACCAAACATAGGGTTAATCCTTTCGAGTCTCCTCTCCACAAGTGTCATTGATCCCAGATCTATGATATCTTATCGGTTTATAGTTGTAACATGTAGGGCAAATGTGTAGAAAATCATGTCATGAATCCGGCATATATTATCAACCATAGTGTAAAATGCGTTCCTAGTTGTCATATCTTTCTTTTGTTTTGTTTTTCCCGAATATTCAAGAATATATTTAGGAGGAAAGGAAATTACACAAATACTGGTCCAAGCTCATCTTCACCTTTTGGAACAAAAACCCAATGTGCATTTTAAGCAGGAATTATAAAAGAAATGCTTTGAGAGAAAAACTATTCTTGAATTGATTATAATGAATCAAATTGATTAATTTACATTAAGACTCTGTTATATATACACGGTCACAGCGTAAAGAGGATTAAACTAATCTAACTAACTTTTAACAAACTAACCACTTCTGTTATTACAGCTGTACACCACTGTTCATTCTCACGTGCCATTCATTTAATTGAAACGTTTGTCGTTTTACTTCAGCTTGCCTTTCTTCTTTTGCTTATAAGTTCTGTCATTTTTATTAACACTGCATCTGTGTTGTTCTTCTTTCTTCGTTTCTTCATTGCTTTGCTTCATACCTTCTTTCTCAGTTGTAAATTCAACATGGTGCAAACAAAAAATCCCAGCATTGAAAAAAAGTGAAATTAGTCATATTCCACTGATTAAGAACGAAGGCTACCAAAAATGTAGAGTTTTTTTTTTTTTTTTTTAATACAAAATGTAGAGTTTTGGAGTGTTAAATTTTGCCGTTTCAATCATGAATAGTTACAATGGATCCCCTAGGCCCCATATTTTTATATCCAAATAGTGTTTGCTAGCGATTTTCCATATCCAATAATGTTGCACATTATTTCTGGGAATCGGGTACACATTCATCAACATCATGAAAATTTGAAATCGTACTGGAAAGATATAAATTTATTTCATTAAAGTCTGTTTCATGTCTTCAATGTCGATGACACTTAACGATGAATAGTACATGGCCTTGTCAGTTGTCACATGTTTAGTGGCTCCATAATCGAATTGGCTTAGGTTTATATCTTATCATATATATCTTTACCAGTGCCCGTCAAATCAGGCCATAGTCACGGGCCAAGTTTGAGGCGGAGATTAGAAAAAATAATCTGGCTCTTTCTCGAACATGTTGATGATGAGAGCATCTTCAGCAGAATAGCTAAATTTTTGTACTCTTTTAGCTAATAAACAGTGATATTTAACTTTTACCTACTCACTTTTTCAAATACACTTCCAATAGATTCTCTATTCCATTCTCTATCTCATTTAAATATTATTTCTTCATTCATTATTTATCATTATTTATTCTTCCTATATTTATTCTCAACAATTATATTTTTTAATGAAAAGTGTTATATTTACAACATTTTTTGTAATACTTTCACAACAAAATTTATGTGAAAATTTTTTATTAGTTCTAATTTGAACTCATTACTGAAATTATTTTTTTTCTCACCAATATTAACTAATAACAATTTATTACTTAAAATTTACTGTAAAAATATTGTGAAAATATTATAGTAGAATTTCCTAATTAGGATTTTTTATTTTTTGTATTATTTTTCTACCTTTCCTTTCATTTTCATCCACGTTTTTTTTTTTTTTTTCTCTCCACACAAGACACACAGACCCTCTTCTTTATTTTCTTTTTCACCTCATAAGAACATTCCAGCTCTTCACATCAGAGGAGAGAGAGAGAGAGAGAGAGAGAGAGAGAGAGAGAGAGAGAGAGAGAGAGAGAGAGAGAGAGAGAGAGAGAGAGAGAGAGAGAGAGAGAGAGAGCTTTGGCCTCCACCGCATGCCGCTCCAGTACTTCACCGCCACTCTAGCCGCCGCGACAGCATCTCCACTGCCGCTCCAGCCACCGCTCATCGTCCTCCCCACCGATTAGCTTGGGTCAGATTGGCTTTTTTTTTTTTTTTTTTTTTTTTCATATTTGCTTATTCTGATTCAATTTTATTTTAAGAATTGGATTTTGTTTTGTGTTTTGTGTTTGGATTAATTGTTTTGCTCATGAACAGGTCTCTCTGTTTTTTTTTTTTTTTTTTTTTTTTTTTTTTTTTTTTTTTCTGATTTCGTTTTGTTTATGAGAAAAAAAGAAGCAACGGCTTGGTTGTGGGCGTTGCTTTTTGGGTTGTGGGCGGAGAAGAACGGAGAGAAAAAAGAAGTAACAGCAACAGAGTGAATGAGAGAACGAGAGGGGGGGAAAAAAAAAAGCAACGGAGAGAATGAGAAAGAAAAAGAAACCTGGAGGAGAGAGAAAGAATTAATATAAAAAGGAGTGGGTGTAATATTTTATTCAAGAAATTTAATGGCTAATGAACAGTAGCCATCAGACTGATAGGCTACTGTTCATAAGCCAAAAAAAAAAAAAAGGGTTTGCCTAGTCTGCTGGAGTGGGTTTTTAGCTCAGATTCTCTATTATAGCTAACATTTGGAGATGCATTAACCGCTGGAGATGCTCTGAGTACATCCAAAAAGAAGTCCAGAAGTCCAAAATAAACACGTGGACCAACACTTTTTTACCTACTCATTTTTCAAATACACTTCCAATAGATTCTCTATTCCATTCTCTATCTCATTTAAATATTATTTCTTCATTCATTATTTATCATTATTTATTCTTCCTATATTTATTCTCAACAATTATATTTTTTAATGAAAAGTGTTATATTTACAACATTTTTTGTAATACTTTCACAACAAAATTTATGTGAAAATTTTTTATTAGTTCTAATTTGAACTCATTACTGAAATTATTTTTTTTCTCACCAATATTAACTAATAACAATTTATTACTTAAAATTACTGTAAAAATATTGTGAAAATATTATAGTAGAATTTCCTAATTAGGATTTTTTATTTTTTTGTATTATTTCTACCTTTCCTTTCATCTTTCATCCACGTTTTTTTTTTTTTTTTTTTCTCCTCCACACAAGACACACAGACCCTTTCTTTTTATTTTCTTTTTCACCTCATAAGAACATTCCAGCTCTTCACATCAGAGAGAGAGAAGAGAGAGAGAGAGAGAGAGAGAGAGAGAGAGAGAGAGAGAGAGAGAGAGAGAGCTTTGGCCTCCACCGCATGCCGCTCCAGTACTTCACCGCCACTCTAGCCGCCGCGACAGCATCTCCACTGCCGCTCCAGCCACCGCTCATCGTCCTCCCCACCGATTAGCTTGGGTCAGATTGGCTTTTTTTTTTTTTTTTTTTTTTTCATATTTGCTTATTCTGATTCAATTTTATTTTAAGAATTGGATTTTGTTTTGTGTTTGTGTTGTGGATTAATTGTTTGCTCATGAACAGTCTCCTCGTTTTTTTTTTTTTTTTTTTTTTTTTTTTTTTTGTTTTTCTGATTTCGTTTTGTTTATGAGAAAAAAAAGAAGCAACGGCTTGGGTTGTGGGTGTTGCTTTTGGGTTGTGGGCGGAGAAGAACGGAGAGAAAAAAAGAAGTAACAGCAACAGAGTGAATGAGAGAACGAGAGGGGAAAAAAAAAAAAAGCAACGGAGAGAATGAGAAAAAAAAAACCTGGAGAGAGAGAAAGAATTAATATATAAAAGGAGTGGTGTAATATTTTATTCAAGAAATTTAATGGCTAATGAACAGTAGCCCATCAGACTTGATAGGCTACTGTTCATAAGCCAAAAAAAAAAAAAAAAGGGTTTGCCTAGTCTGCTGGAGTGGGTTTTTTAGCTCAGATTCTCTATTATAGCTAACATTTGGAGATGCATTAACCGCTGGAGATGCTCTGAGTACATCCAAAAATAGAAGTCCAGAAGTCCAAAATAAAACACGTGACCAACACTTGTTTTCCTTTCCAACTAAAGAAAGGATATTTTGGTGCGGATTATCAACTCCTCACCAATGATGACAATAAATAATACCATTGGTAAGACATATAATAGGTACAACAACATTTATTGAGGTGCTACCATTTAAACCGCTCAATTCTTGTCAAACATCACATGTAATAAAATAAGAATTTCTACCACCAAGTCACACTGTGGTGGTAGACCAACACTACAGTCTGCACATTTTGGTCTAATAGCAAAGAAGAAATATTAATGGTGGCTCATCTTCCCCACTAGAATGAATTATGCATGCCATAAATAGTTAGCATTGTAGACGAGGATGTCAAATTTTTGGAAATATAAGGGTGAGTTTGGATATCGCTTATTTTGCTGAAAACTGAAAACAATAAAAAAATAATAAAAAATTTACTGTTCACCAATGGTTACTGTAGATATGGCCTATTTGCATTGTTCATGTCCCCATGAACAGTGCAATAGGGCGCTGGGTTAAAAAAAAAAAAAAAAAAAAAAAGGCTTTGAAACGCATTTTGCGTCCAAACGTAGATGCAATAATCGGTACCAAACGGAACCTAAAGCTTGTTGATGCTATTGTTGATATAATAATAATAATAATAATTAATAATAATAATAATATAATACTTTCAAAGAGATAATCCACACTTCTATTTAAAAAAAAAATTTGGTAGGTCAGATAGGCATTTGGATTCTATTAAGTATTTAAAGGACTATTTATACCAAAACAAATGACTATTTAATACGTACAGAGGGCATTGAGAAATGAGGATATATAGGCAAGGAAAGAAGTCTCAATCTCTCTCAATATAACAAAATATTAATTATATTTATAAAAATTTACACTTGAGCATCAAAAAATATATATAATAAATAGAATAGAAACATATGCATGATAGAAAGTGCAGGTGCCATGCATATTACTGTTGTATCATAATAAATTTTTTAGGTGATTTTATTTGTCATCAAACAAACAACTTAGATTTGAATCTCGTTTCCATAAAAAGAAGAAAGAAAGAGTAATTGACATTAATTGGATGCTATATATTTCAATCTTATGTAACGATTAAAAAAAAATAAAGTCCAAGTTAGAATTATTAAGTTGAAATAAACAATTCTCACTCTAGAATTAAAGCTACAATTAAGAACTCATATATATATATATATATATATATAATATATATATATAATAGTAAAGTTGAGAGAAAATCTAATTAAATTCTAAACTGTGTCTAATTTTACACCACATGTCTCATTTAATTTTTAAATTTTTTGTGGTGGAGTAAATTATTATGTGGCAAAATCAAAGAGCTAAATTTAATTAAATTCTAAATTGAATTTTAATTGGAGTTCAATTTTGCGCCATGTATCCCATCTAATTTTTTAATTTTTGTGGCATGTAAATTATTGAGTGCAAAAACTGAAGAGTCTAGATTCTATATATAAAATGAGAAAACCATTACATATTTTAAAAATTCATGGCTTAAAAAATGTGTAAATGTAATTATTATTACCAAGTGGCGTTGGATAGGGAGCAAGTCACGCGCACGTTTCAGACTTGCGTTTTCTCTTTTTTTTTTTTTTTTTTTTTTTTTTCCTTGCCGCAGTTGTTGACTTTGGGGAGACAAAAGTTACTGTGCGTGCACTGTGCATGTACTGTTCATGCACTGTTCACGTAATATTTAATATTAAAAGTGGGTCCCACAATACTATTTACACATTTAAAAATTATTTTGCTACAGTGTTTTCAGCAACAATCAGTTTTTATCAACTTTCAGCAACAATAAGTGCTATCCAAACGGACCCCAAGTTTAATTTGAACTCACACACACACACACACACACACACACATATATATATATATAATTGTAATTGTTTTTAAATTTACCCGTGCATGTACATAGGGTTACAAACTAGTGCACATTAAACAATGAAATGATCTATGATGTGATTAATCAGAGTAACATTCATTATTAATAAAGAAAACATATCAAGAAAATCAAAGATCAGTAACCATCCCAAACATGAAATATTTAAATTTAAACTTTTTTTAAAAAAAACTTTAAAATTGTATTTAAAATATGAGTTTATGAATTAAATAAAAAAAATATTCCATTAAAATGAAATTTGAAGTTTCTTGAAACATAAAGATAAGATGTAATCCAAAAATAGGATTTTCAAAATATTAATCTAAAAAAAAATTATTAAATGATGTATTGTCAAGTAAGAACTACGCATGATGTAACTATTTCTTAGCCTCTTTTATATATCTTTGAATAATATAGTATTAGAAAAATATATTATTATGCCACTAATTGATTAGAAAGTTTAGGTATAAATATTATTTGGAAAGTCTCAAGTTTGCATTAACTCGGGTTAACATTAGCATGTTCTAATAGTTGGACAAAGTTTAGTTACAAAATTAGTTGTAGCCTTAAGTTACAAACTTACTTAATATTTTTTTATTGGAGATGAATTTTAACAAATCCATCATTAGATTACATTTTCTTCTTATATCCTCCATGCTTGCAAAATTTCAAGAAAATTAAAGATCAATAGCTATGTCATCAATAAATTTTTTAAATTGCAAGTTTTTGTAATTTAAAATTATGCACAAAATATAAGCTTATAGATCATATAGTAAATGATATCTGATTGACACAAAATTTAATAAGTGTATTAAGGGCGTAAAGAACATGCAATTCAACGGTTAGATTTTCAAAATATGTTATAGTATTTATTTTATTGAGTGAGTTTGTAGCCTTAAGTTACAACCAATTTTGTAGCTAAACTTTGTCCCTAATAATTAGAGAAGATAGAATTCATTAGTTAGGGAAATACTCACTTACATTATGTTTTGTTTGAGGGGAAGAGGAGGAAAACAAAGAGAAATTAAGTCTTTTCCACTGTTTAGATAGAGCATGAGTAAAAAGAAAATGAGCTAAATTTGATGAAAAACATATCACTTGAGCTCACATTTTTCCCTTCTCCCTTCTCCCGTATTCTTTTTTTCTTCTTTTCCATTCCTTTTCCTCAAACCAAACATAGGGTTAATCCTTTCGAGTCTCCTCTCCACAAGTGTCATTAATCCCAAATCTATGTAATCTTATCTGTTTATAGTTGTAACATGTAGGACAAATGTGAAGAAAATCATGTCATGTGTTAGAGATATATATTAGATAGATATTAGCCCAATGTAATAGGCCCAAGTCCAGTCCTACTTGTACTAGTAGTCTAGGGTTTAGTCGCCTATATATACTCATGTTAGGGTTCATTATAACAGAGGTTATTGTACTACACTCCTACACAATAAAGATGTAGCCCTTAAGGGATTCCTCCGTGGATGTAGGCCGTCAAGGCTGAACCACGTAACCCTCGTGTTCTTGATGTTCCTATTCTATGCTTCCTCTTCCGCATCCACTCTAGCATACACAACATGGTATAACACATTGCGTTTGATAATATTCTCCATTTAACATGGTATCAGAGCTAATATTCAACATGGTATCAGAGCCAAACTTCGTTCTTGGCATCAAACAAACATCTCTAGCAAGCAAAGAAGATTCTCACGTGCACACCACCATCAAAAGTCACACATGCTTGCCTGCCGGATCTAGACTCCACGGCATCTTGCAGCCACCATGGCTCTGTGCTGTGTCAAAATCCAACAACCAACCAAGCTGTGGCATAACTTTTCAGATCTGTGCAAATCCATGCCTTACCTGATGAAACCAATACCACAGACGTGCTACACGACCTCCCGCGACAAAAACCCAGAAACACGGCCACCAACAGCAGCCTCACGCGCCTCCACGCGCCGCCAACAGCTCCGGAACCTCCCCACGCGCCGCCTAGATTTCCTCTTTTGTAGCTCATTAATTCGTCACACGCGCCGCCCTATTGGCCATATCGACCACCGATCTGCCTACAGCAGAAATCTGGCTTTCAACCGCCGTGGCACGCGCCCCCACGCGCCGCCAGAGATTCTGGCCTGTCATTCACGCGCCGGTGGACTTGTCACCCTCCTCCACGCGCCGGAAAACTATTGCTGACGTCATCCGATGACGTCATCTTTCCACGTCAGCACACGCAAGCCTTTGCCACGTCAGCCCTAATCCAAGTCATCACCACGTCATCAGCCACGTCGCTAGCCACGTCAGCAGTGTCGCCTCGTCAGCACCACGTCACCTGGCTGACCGTTGAGCCGGACCGACCCGACCCGGACCACCCGGATCTGACCCGTAAGCACTGACCGTTGACTTTGACCAAATTCGTTGACTTTGACTTTTTTGCGTTGACTTTTGACCAAAAGTCAAAATTTCCGAAAGGGCCTATCTTGCTCAGTTTTTCGCGTAGATTCCGATTTTGGACTCCGTTTCTTCATTTCAAGCTCCAAAATTGGTCAATTGGCACATTCTTCATTGTGGTTTCTTCAAAGGCATTCTTCAAGGCATCTCCAAGTGATCTTCTCATGCTTATCCAAACTCAAGCCTTCATCGAGCTTCCGCCTTGAGTTTGAGGGAGGGTGTTAGAGATATATATTAGACATATTAGCCCAATGTAATAGGCCCAAGCCCATTCCTGCTTGTACTAGTAGTCTAGAGTTTAGTCGCCTATATATACTCATGTTAGGATTCATTGTAACACAAGGGTTATTGTACTACACTCCTACACAATAAAGATGTAGCCCTTAAGGGATTCCTCCGTGGATGTAGGCCGTCAAGGCTGAACCACGTAACCCTCGTGTTCTTGATGTTCCTATTCTATGCTTCCTCTTCCGCATCCACTCTAGCATACACAACATAGTATAACACATTGCGTTTGATAATATTCTCCATTTAACATGGTATCAGAGCTAATATTCAACATCATGAATCCGGCAGATATTATCAACCAGAGTGTAAAATGCGTTCCTAGTTGTCATATCTTTCTTTTGTTTTGTCATATTCCACTGATTAAGAACGAAGGCTACCAAAAATGTAGAGTTTTGGAGAGCTAAATTTTGCCTTTTCAATCATGAATAGTTACAATGGATCCCCTAGGCCTCATATTTTTATATCCAAATAGTGTTTGCTAGAGATTTTTCATGTCCAATAATGTTGCACATTATTTCTGGGAATCGAGTACACATTCATCAACATCATGAAAATTTGAAATCGTACTGGAAAGATATAAATTTATTTCATTAAAGTCTGTTTCATGTCTTCAATGTCGATGCCACTTAACTATGAATGGTACATGGGCCATGGCCTTGTCAGTTGTCACATGTTTATTGGCTCCATAATCGAATTGGCTTAGGTCATGGGCCAAGTTTGAGGCGGAGATTAGAAAAAATAATCTCGCTCTTTCTCAAACATGTTGATGATGAGTACATCCAAAAACAGAAGTCCAGAAGGCCAAAATAAAACACGTAGACCAACACTTTTTTTTTTCTTTCCTACTAAAGAAAGGGATATTTATTGCGGATTTATCGACTCCTCGTCAAGGGATGACAATAAATAATATCATTTGTGTTAGAGGGGGTTTTGGTAAGATTACCATTATGGATACAGTACATTTGTTGAAGTACTACCATTGAAACTGCTAAATTCTTGTCAAACATCATATGTAATAATATAAAAATTCCTACAACCAAGTCACACTGTGGTGGACCCACACTTACCGTCTTGCACATTTTGGTCTAATAGTGAAGAAGAAATATTAATGGTGGCCCATCTTCCTCACTAGAATGAATTATATGCATGCCATAAATAATTAGCAATGATAGACAAGGATGTCAAATTTTGGGAATATTAAAGCTTGTTTGATGCTGTTGTTATATATATATATATATATATTTGTTACTTTCAAAGAGATAATCCACACTTCTATAAAAAAAAAAAAAAAAAATTAGGTAGGTCAGATAAGCATTTGGATTCTATTGAGTATTTAAAGTATTAGGTTCTAAGACTTTAGGAACTAATGTATTAGAACTTCAATTTGTATTATGTTGGTAAACCATGATCAAAACATAGAGTCTAGGTTTAGGATTGCTCAAAGTGTTTTTATTTGTAAAATTGGAATTGAGTGATTGCAAAAATTTTTGGACTTAATTTGCAAGGTTCGATTGATCGAAAATTAGACACGATTGATTAAACTACGTGCAGATTTATTTTTCCGCAGAATTTCCAATTCAACCCAAGCCCATTTGACATGTAGTATTTCGTGTTTTACTCCAAGTATAAAAGGAAAAACTCAAACTACGTTTTAGAGATCTTTTGATGGTTATGTGTTGAATCTTTTGTGAGATTTAAAGGTGTTTACTTTCATACACACTTAGGGTTATCAAGATCAAGATTTATGTCAAGAACTTGGTGATCTCTTCAGTTGTTGCACAAAGAACTTTAAAGAAAATCTAAAACCTTTGAGTGGAGTCTCAAAGTCACAAGTAGGAGAGCTTGTGGTTGTAGTGGATTAAAGAAAGAAGTAATCTGTGGACTCGGAGCTTTCATGTGGTCGTAGTAAGTTTTCTACTCGAGGTAGCAATAGGATGTTAGTGGTCTAAGTCTTATTGTACAAACTTCAATTCTTTCCCAGTGAATTTGTTTTTACCTTGAGATTAAATCCTCCCCAAGTTTTTTACTAGTTAGGTTTTCCTGGGTTATCATATTATTGTGTTCTTTATATTTTCGCATTATTTACATGATATGATTTTATTGTATTAACCTAGAACTGAATAATTTATCTAAGTAATTACTTGGCTAAATAACTAGGTTAAACAATTTGTGTTAAGGGGTCTAAAAACGTACATAAAAGATTATTTATTCCAAAGCAAATGACTATTTAATATGTACAGAGAGACATTGAGAAATGAGGATAGGCAAGGAAAGAATGTCTCAATCTCTCTCAATATAACAAAATATTAATTATTATTTATAAAAAATTTACACTTGAGCATCAAAAAATTATTTAAATAAATAGAATAGAAACATATGCATGATTAGAAAGGTGCAGGTGCCATGTGATGTACTTCAATTTTAAGGAAACATGCATATTACTGTTGTATCAATAATATTAAAGTTTAGGTGATTTTATTTGTCATTAAACAAACAACTTAGATTTGAATCTCGTTTCCACAAAAGAAGAAAGAAAGAGTAATCGACATTAATTTGATGCTATAAGTGGGGGGAAAAAGCCCAAGAGTGCGCTCTACACATGTATTGGGCCAACAGCCTAATCCGAGGACGTAATTAGTCCGAGGACGAATAATTGCTTGCCTGAGGGTCAATGGTAGTAGGAAAGGGAGTAAAATCTGATCAGGATCGCCGAACAAAGGTCCGAGGAGGAGTGTCATCTCATTAGGATGAAGCCGAGGTAAAAGGAAGTGTACTGCCGTCTAGATTAACCTTCTAGATCGATCCATGGATAAGAATAAATATCAAGAAGGGACGTGACAAAAGAAAACTACAAATATCTTGAGAAAAGCTGCTACCACCGCATTAAATATATCACAACTAACTCTTTGGCTGCATTAATGATGAAGTGATCCCTGAACAGTAATTCTCAGCCTTCTAGCTATTACCCAAAGACTTTAGGGAAGCGCCGATGGGACAAGAACCAACCCCAAAGATCTGATCTGCACGTGGAGGGTTGGGATGTTAGAAAAAGATAGTATAAAATGAAATGGAGATCCTAAGAAAGGGGGATCGAGAAATTAAGAGAGAAACACTGTAGCATATCAGGAACCAAACTTGTAACCAAACTTAAAAACAATATATAAGAACTAGTATCCTCGAACTTTGCCAAGGACAATTTCTTCAATTTAAACTTGTTTATCTTCATTTCTTTGTCATCAGGACCTACCTTATTTGTTGTATGATTACCAAAAGCTAAGTTTTCCAACCCACTCTCTACAAATTTATTGTTTTGGGCTTTTTGGGCTTAAGTCCATCCACCTTTTGGGCTAGAAACTCAAAATTGGTCCTTAGATATATATATATATATATATATATATATATATATATATATATATATATATATATATATATATATATATATATATATATATATATATATATATATATATATATATATATATATATATATATATATATATATATATATATATATATATATATATATATATATATATATATATATATATATATATATATATATATATATATATATATATATATATATATATATATATATATATATANGAATTTTTATTTTGGGTTCATGTGATTTTTTGTTTTCTTAATTAAAACTTTGATTTTTGGTTAATTAATTATTTGTTTGGATTAATTTCAATTAATTATTTGTTTGGATTCAACATAAAAGATAATGGAATTATGTGTTATAAATTTGATAATGTTCCATGTTTTGAATTGTTTATATTGTTATTAATACGACTAAATAAGATTTGTTTTTATCTTTGTAATTTATATCAGTTTTGAGTGTGTGTATATATATAACTTTTGGGAATTTTGCTTTATTAATTTAAGAATTGTAAATTACTTTGTAGGTTTCAGTAACTATGCACCTGCAGTGAGACATTGACAATATAAACATATATGTATGGTATTAATATTTTATAAAAATCTTTCTTACAACCCAATAACATTCTACGTTAGACAACACTTCTAAACTATAGAAAAGCATAGAAGTTAAATATTTATTCCCATTGTATTTTATTTAATTATGATAGATCCATTTTTTTTTTAACGCTAACTAGCAAAATGTCTATAATATGCATATTATTAACCCAATTTTCTATTTCTAAATTTCTTAGATTTTATTATATCAATCTTTTTTTTTTTTTAAATTCTTGGTAGGCAAATCAGTCTCTCACTAATTCTTTTACCTTAACGTGATGTTGGTTAATTGTCCTTTTATTTAACTATCCCGTGCATCGCACAGGTTAGCGACTAGTTTAATATAAATTTGGATCCATCCTGAGTTATACTTATAGAATTAATTCTTATATGAGAGGAAGGTATAATATGCCGAATATACAAAATAACTTTTATATGCTATATGATTTTAAATCGTTTGACATAATGTGACATTTTTCTTCTTTTGCTTTTTTCCTTGGCAAAATGCTGTAGTTAATTAGCATTATGTCTGTGCAAGCGAGTTAATTGACAACATAATTTCAACATGAATTTCACTATTAGTTTAAAAGTAATTTTCTTTAGAATATTTAGTGTTAAAGTTTAATTGAATAGTCTTTTAAACTTTTGATAAAATAATTTCAATTAGAAAAAAATATCTTGATAATTGGATTAATTTTGAATTAAAAAAAAAAAAACAAGAAGAAGAAAAAGAAAACCCCATATAATAAACTGATAGGAAGCACGTCTAAGACTAAAATTTTATAATATTACATATGAAATAATGTGTAATTAATAACACAAAATATTTAGGCATTGTGATGCAATCATCTCACACTTCAATTGGCTATGTATATTTTTAGGCTTTCTCAGTTTTGGTACTGGTACACCAATTTGAATTGCTCCTACAAAATAAATAAAAAAATAAACGCAAGCTAGTAATTGGAATTTCTATACTACCAAATAAGTATTGGTATCGAATGAGAACCCTTAATTATATATATAACTAATTAACTATACAATGAAAATCAAACTGATTAATTTTTTCATCCTTGAATATCAATTTCTCTCTTGTTTGATCTTTTGTGAAATTTACAGAAAAAATTGCGGATGGTAGCAATGGAGATGTAGCTGATGACTTTTATCATCGTTATAAGGTAGCCTATCATACCATTTGCAATCATGGTCAACGTTATTATTTGTTTTAATAATTACGAAATGGTTCAGGGGGACATAAAACTGATGAAAAAAATTGGATTGGACTCTTTCAGATTCTCTATTTCATGGTCAAGAATATTACCTAGTAAGATTCCTCAGTTGAACCAATTCTCATTATTTATAATTGTAAGAAATAAAGACTTGCACTGGAATTTAAACAATCGGTTTTCTGGCATACATCTTTTGGCCTAAACCGACGATCACACAAGAGCTTTGAGATTGTTCTACGCTGTCTAGAGCCAGCCTCAATACAGACCAGCTATCCAAACACGTTTTGAATTCCAGTTTATGTAACCCACGAACCAAAAACGTTTCTCCGATGGTGTTGTACACTACTAGAGTGTTGCAAACATAACCCACAACCTAAGAGCATCACAACACTCTGTAAACACTATGAGAAATGCAGAATTCGTTCCCTGTTCAATGGATACCATTCTTGGTGGTTATATACACACCACTCCATTAATATTGAGTGAGATAGTGGACTTAGTGGGGTAGAGTAACGGTCCAATACCATTACTCCATAACTCCTGGATGTTACAACCATTTTAAGGCAAATAGAGGGACATGCTCACTTTGGGTGTCTATCTATATTCTTTCAGTTTCTAACAATAATTATAAGTCTCTACCTAGTAATTAAGCATCTAATTACGATGGGTTCCATTAAGACAAACTTCAATCCAATTTGAAGATCAAAATGGTGGATCAGCAATGAGTTGATGTTGGTTCATTTAGAAAACCCACTAGTTGATATTGTTGAATCATTTCAATTTTGTTTACAGAGGGAAAAATAAGCAGGGGGTGAACCCACAAGTTGTCAAATTCTACAACAACCTCATCAAAGAGCTCCTGTAAAATGGTGAAATTATACTTTCATTCCTATAGCAACATTTTCAAATGGCACTATAGGTCCTGGGCCTATAGTAGCATTTTGAAACACCACTATAGGTCCAGCACACACCAAAAAAAAAGAAAAGTTAAAAAAGAGACTAGCACTAAAAAAAAATTAAAAATTAGGAACCTATAGCGGTGTTTTCAAATGCCACTATAAGTCTGTTCAGCACAAAAGAAGAAGAAGGAGAAAAAAAGTTAAATAAAAGAGTCTAGCACTAAAAAACAAATTTTAAAAATTTGAAATATCTCTCTCACTCTCATTTGTCACTTTCTCACTCTCATCGAACATAAGCTGTTGACCTAGCCACGCCAACCCAGTCACGCTGCTGAACCAGGACACTGCCGCTTGACACATCGCCATCCACACCGCTTCCTTGCCGATTAGCCCTTCCCTTCCCCTTCCTCTTCCCCTCTCTCTCTCTCTCTCTCTCTTGTTTTTTTTGTTTGAATTTCCAAATAAATATAATTTTAATTTTTAAAATTTGAAAGCATAATATTAATGCTTTCAGATTTTAAAAATTAAAAAAAAAATTGATTACCAAAATTAATTTGGTAATCATTTTGTGTGTGTGTGTGGTGGTTGTTGGCTATAGTGTTGTTTTGAAGTGCTTCTATAGCCATTTTTTTTTAAAATATATACATATATATATATATATATATATATATATATATATATAAGTCTATAGCAGCATTTTTAAAATGCCACTATAGGGTATGGATCTACACTAGCGTTTTGAAATGTTACTATAGCTTATCTAAAAAAAAAAATTCGACCTATAGCAGTGTTTATAAACGCTACTATAGGATATAAACAATGCCACTATAGATCTATAATTACTATATAAAAGTGGCATTTATAATCACCACCGTAGAAAACACCATTATAGCATTTTTAGGACCTAGTGGCGTTTAATGAACGCCACTATAGACCCATTTTTTTTTTTTTTTTTTTTTGTAGTCCTAGCCATCTAGCATGTAATTCATTGCATGAATAAGGTGCACTTAAGATTAATCACAATAATATATATATATATGAAAAATTCATGCCTAAGTTTAACACTATCAACATTTGTTTTTGAATTTTCCTAATTCCTTATAACTCTTGTAAGAATATCATTCGATGCACTCTTGATTATTTCATTTTATTACACACACAGTGTAATTTGTAACTCTGATGAAAAGCAGAGGAATGGATAACACTAAACCCTTTTCAAAATTTTAAATACTATAAATTTCATTATTGATAGTTTAAGAACAAAATTAAACTCTTACATATAATTTGGAAATCAAAATAATTGTTTGGATATATAAATACCTAGGCAAACAAATCTGGTTTTCAAGTAACAAAACTCAAAAACAAACAGGTTTCTCAAAAAAAAAAAAAAAAAACAAACAAACAAACAAAACTCAAACACAAATAGGCAAATGGCATTTTCTAAATATAAGTTAGAAACCTATATTCTCTTAAAAGTAGTAATAACCACAATTCCTAAAAAGAATGTGTCTACCCACACAGATATATATATATATATATATATATATATATATATATATATATATATATATATATAAAATTATATACAAAATCATCAAAGACTTTAATTATTTGTTGACTTCTTCTAATCTTGCCATATAATTTTGAAATTAATTCCACATTTTTTTTCATGTGGTTATTCTAGTGTACTTTTTTTTGTTGACTTTAAATTTAATAAGGATTGCCAATAAATACTCTAATATTTACAGCCTCTTTAAATTATTGTTACTCATACGTGGATTGTATGACCACCATGGTTGTGAAACCCTCGAAATAAGATGCAAGGGAGTGTATTCATAAAAAAAATAAAAAGGATACTATTTAAATATTCGAAGAAAAGTTTAATAAATAAAAGAAACAGAAGATCTGTTTTTAACTGTTTATAATAATTTTTAAAAAAGAAATAAAAGCATTTCTTTATAATAATAAAAATTAATCATTTTTTTAACTGTTTTTGTCTAAAGATTTCTTTATCTAACTTTAGATATTGGTGAGAAAAACTGAAGGTGATAAACATGAATAAATCATGTGTAATTAATCATGTGTTTACTCTCTCTCTCTCTCTCCATTTTTTTTTTCCTCCTAATTCTATACTCAAAATAAAGTAAAGAGTGTGCTCAAACTATTTAGTAAACATAATAATTGTTACTCAAAGCTCAAATTAGTGTGAAATACTAATACTTGTTTAGACCCCTAATTTTAAAATATGACTTACTTGCTTTAGTCTAATTTGTCTAAGTGCAAAATAAGAATAAATAAAGCGAAATAAACCGATAACACTACTCTCTAAGCCATAAGTAAGCAAGCAACAATAAATGTAAGCTTAAAGAGTAGGCGAAGAGAGAAGCAAATACAAAAAAACACCAAGGCGTGTTATCAAAGAGGAAACCGAAGAATTCGGCGAAAAGCCTCTATGCGACCCTCCAAGTTGAAATTGATCAACTAGTGAATAAAGTTGGAGTACACGAATAACAAAAGACCCTCCAAGCCTAGTCTACCTCATGTACTTGAGCCCTCCAAGCTCCTGTTACCAACGGACTTCTTGGAGTCTTGTTTTCATCAGCTTTTTGGGTCCTACAATTCAACCTGATTGCATTCGTCATTTAATGGCTCATTCCAATACTTCCCAACAATATCAAAACTTGACTCAACACTCAGATTATGTGTGGTAAGTGTTTGAACTAAAAACCTCTCAAGGATATAGAGATAGAGGTAGAAGTAGAGTAAAACCAAGGAAAAATGTATAGATGATTGTGGATATAGCAATCTCTAACTCTCAAGTGTATTTGCTAGAGTTTTCTCCCTGAAAAACACTCCTTACATTTTGTGGGTAATGATGGTATATATAGTGTAAGTAAAGAATTTGGTAAAACACTTTTTCTTTTTGCCAAATAGAGAGTTTTGCGGGTACCTCGCGTGATGGCATTTCTCACGAATTTGACAGCCTGGCATGACTCTTTAGTTTTCAATCATGTGCTTTACACATGGCCTTTCACGATTTACTCTTCTTGTGAGCTAGTCGCGAATTGCACTAGTCCATCTTTGAAGCTTGATTCTTCACTAATATCTCACACTCATCCAATACAAATAAACTCACATAAGTACAAAGAAATGATTGAAGAAGTTATAATCAAATTTGTTACAGAATTAAAACCAATAGAAACTAGTTGGAAATCACAACTTTACAGTTACAATGGTCAAATTGCATTAAAAATTTTAATATTATAAATATACTGTTGAATTAATTAACTCTTTCCTCCTATAATATTATATAGGTGAAAACACTATTTTGGTTCTTACATTTTGAGGTCACAATCAATTTGATCTCTGCATTTTAAGAACAGTTAATTTAGTCCATGTTATTTTCAACTTACAATTAATTTGGTTCCTAGCATTAAATCACTAACGAAAATTGTCTATATAGCAAACTGATAACTAAGTTGGCAAGTCTAATATTAAAAAATTAAATGAAATACTACCATGTCTTAATTTCAACAGCCAACTCGGTGCTTAGTTGGCAAATAAAAGCCAAGACCATGTTAAAAATACTTTTCTTTTATTGGCATTTGGCACACCAAACACCAAAAACAACCTCTCATGAGGTGTGCTAAATGTCTCAAAAATATGAGACATGCTATAGTACGCTCTCAAATATGAGAGCGTACAGACAACAATGCCAAACACTGTTTGGCTTATTTAATTTTTTTTTCTCTCTCCTCCTCTCAGTTCTCTCTCTCTGTCCGGCATTCTAGAACCCCTCTCTCTCTCTCTCTCTCTCTCTCTCTCTCTCTCTGGGGCATTCTCATTGTCATCTCGCCACGCTGTCTTGTCACACTGATTTCCCCATCGCTGATCTCGCCACGCTGAGAGACAGAGACCACCCAGGCTCGCCACTGATCACTGACCCACTTTGCGATGAAGAGGAACTCCATTGTGAAGGACACGGTGGCCGGGAGTGAAAACTTCCATCAGCCGTCTCGCCATCGCCGATCTCGCCACGCCGAGAGATAGAAATCGCCCAGGCTCGCCACTAATCACTGACCCACTTTGTAACGAAGAGGAACTCCAGTGTGAAGGACACGGTGGCCGGAAGTGAAAACTTCCATCAACGACGGCGATGGAGGCGGTTGTCCTGATCTGATTGTCACTCTCGGTGTATGTCTGATTCAATTTATGATTTTAGTGTAAATTGTAATTAATTTTATAATTGATTTGGTGGATTTGGGATGTGGGTTTGTTTAATTTGGTGGATGTGGGTTTGTGCACCGGTGGTGGATTTGGTGGATGTGGGTTTGTGCTGATCTCTCTGGTTGTGTTTTTTTTTTTATTTTTTTTTTTTTTTTTTTTTTGAGGTGCGTTGGGGATGTGGGTTTGTTTTGGTGGTGGCCGTCGGTGTTGTTGCGGCAATGGTTGTTGGGGGTCGTTGTTGTGGCAGTGGTGGTTGTGCCGCTGTTGTTGTTGTTGACGATGGGGATGAGGATTAGGATGATAGGGAGTAATTAATATATTATTTTTATGCATAGTAAATATTATTTTAATGTATAAAATTGAAGAATAGAATATCTGATAAATGGTATGTTGTAAGATAATGTGCTAAAATGATAAAGTAGGTTTTTGGTATGTCAAAATGACATTTTTTTTTTGAGTGAGTTGATGAGAATGCTCTTACAATTTTTTTAACCAGTCAGAATTTTATTTTTATTTTCTCAATTTTATTTTTCCTTTTGCACTTGCTAATCAAGCAGAATTTCCTTTTACTTCCCTTCTTGCAATTTCTTGGTAACCAAACACTATTCTAGTCCAAAAATCATATACCCAGATTTACTACAACGAAATTGTTCAACACCACAAATCCACTACAGAGCCCAAATGCCACTATGCCAGTTTGCAAGTGCATGTTAAAAATGCCCATTTTACAACTTTGATCACTCAACACAAACAAACCCAAAGTCAAGCCATTGTAGTGTAATGGAAACCCAAAGACATAGACACAGTAAGAAAGCTTCGGAAAGCAAACCCACATAGCCATGGAAGTGGACGGGTCATCAAAGAAGAAGATAGCAACGCAGACTCTGAGCCCAAAAAACACACCCAATCCCTTTAGCTTTTCGAATCCGACCACGGAATGGTTCACCAACCAATCTCTTTTGTATGGCGTGGTGCTCAAAACCCATATCAAGACCACTGATCGGAGACATCAAAGAAGTCGTGGTTGGTCTATGTTGAATCTGGGTTCGGAGAAGTTGGGTTTAGTGGATCTGGATTTCAGATTTTGCGTGAATATGGGATTTGGCCTTTTCAGCCATGAATAAGAGAGAACAAAAGATTAATGAGAGAGAGATGAGTTTAGAGAAACGATGGAAAATCAAGATAAAAGAAAAATGTATGAAGGAAAAATAAGATAAGCTTTAGATGGGATTTGGCATATTCTAATTTCTAAGGAAGAAATTCGTACAATAAAAGAAAAGTATTTTTAAACATGGACTTGGCTTTTGTTTGCCAATTAAGACTGAGTTGACTGTTGAAATTAAGACACAGTATTTCTTTTAATTTTTTTTAATATTAGAATTGTGCTAACAATTTGTCACTTAGGCATTTTTTGTTAGTGATTTAACGACAGAGATTAAATTGATTATAAGTTGAAAATAACAAATACCAAATTGACTGTTCTTAAAATGTAAGGACTAAATTGATTGTGACTCCAAAATGTAGGGACCAAAATAATGTTTTCACCAATTATATAGTAGTGAGTTTGGAGGAAGCTCTGAGCAGAAAATTTGGCCATGGCGATCCAAGTTCCTTTCCTCTTTTGCCTCCTTGGCTTGGCCTGCTTGTCTGCTTACACTGAAGCTGCAAAACCAAGTCATTCAAAACCATTTAATAGGACCTGTTTTCCTAATGGCTTTATATTTGGAGCTGGTTCAGCTGCTTACCAGGTACATACATGAATGACACAATAGACTACTTACTTGCATTTTTTTGATCTTTTTCTTATAACAAATAGGGAATGAAATTCAAATCTAAAAGCACTAGCATCCGGGTTTGTTAAGAAATATCTATTTTACATTCTCAAAATTTACTTTATCTATTTTACCATCTCAATCCCATAGTAAAAAACTAAAAAAAAGAAAAAAAAGAAAAAAAAAAAGAGGAACTCTAGCACAACAGCCACCACCCAGATGAAGAGAGGTTGAGGGAGGCGACAGAGAAGGAGGCAGAGGGAAGAGGCAGATTTTGAGATTGTGATTTAAGTGTGAAGTCTGAATGTTAACAATATAAAAAGAGAGAGAATGACTGAATAGTCTATATAATATTATGTGTATGTCAATATACAAAAGAGAGCCTTTATATAGGCTAGGTATGTGTGCAGTACAAGTAATAGAAGTATAGTACAAGTAATATACTAGGCTAAGCCCAATGGGCTAATCTATACACTACATCCCCTCAAACTCGAGGTGGCAAGGAGGAAGCCAACTGGAGTTTGGATATAAGATCTCGAAGACGACCAGGTGGGTGAGACTTGGTGAAGATATCAGCAGGCTGGTCAGCAGATGAGATGGAGAACAACTTGAGATTGCCTTTCTTGAGATGCTGGCGAGTGATGTGGCAGTCGATCTCAATGTGCTTGGTGCGTTCGTGGAAGACATCATTATGAGCAATGTAGATAGCACTACGATTGTCACAATAAAGAGGAGTAGCAGTGGGCTGTGGAGCATCCATGTCAGCCAAGAGCCAGCGAAGCCAGACAAGCTCGCAGGTGGTGTCGGCAAGGGCACGATACTCAGCCTCAGTACTGGAACGGGAAACAACATCCTGCTTTTTGCTACGCCATGAGACAAGAGAAGTACCCAACAGGAAACAGAAACCTGTGATAGAGCATCGATCAGTCGGATCACCGGCCCAGTCCGCATCTGAATAAGCATGAAGCTCAAGAGAAGACCGAGAGGAGTAGTGTAGACCATGATAAAGTGTACCCTTGACATATCGGAGAATCCGAAGAACAGCAGCATAGTGGACAGAACGAGGGGCATCCATGAATTTACTAACCATACCCACGGCATGTGAAATATCTGGACGAGTAACAGTGAGATAGATCAGACTACCAACCAACTGACGATAGCGAGTAGCATCAGATATAGGTTCACCATCCAAGGGTGTGAGCTTGGCATTGTATTCCAAAGGAGTGGAAACAGTCTTGTTGTCAGTGATACCGGCTTTGGAGAGAAGATCAGAAGCATATTTAGCTTGGGAAAGATAGTATCCATCAGAGGATGAGGTAACCTCAAGCCCAAGAAAATAGCTGAGAGTGCCCAAATCTTTCATCTCAAAATGCTGACTAAGGAAGTGCTGGAGAGAGCGGATACCTGCAGAATCATCTCCAGTAATAATCATATCATCAACATAGAGAAGAATAAGAGTGATACCAGCAGAGGATCTTCGGACGAAGAGAGCAGTGTCATGAGGACTCGAAGTGAAACCCTGCTGAGCAACAACTGAGCTGAACTTTTCAAACCAAGCTCGAGGAGCCTGCTTGAGGCCATAAAGAGCACGGCGAAGGCGACAAACTTGACTGCCTGAATGTGGATAGCCAGGGGGTGGTTGCATGTACACTTCTTCTTGAAGGTCTCCATTGAGGAAAGCATTCTTCACATCCATTTGATAAAGAGGCCAACGGCGAACAGCAGCCACAGCAATGAGACATCTGACAGATGTAAGGCGAGCAACAGGAGCAAATGTTTCCTCATAGTCAATGCCATACTCTTGGGTAAAGCCCTTGGCAACTAGGCGAGCCTTGTATTGTTCAACAGATCCATCAGCCTTGGTCTTGATCTTGTAAACCCACCTACAACCTACTACAGACTGACCAGGAGGCAAATCAACCATATCCCAAGTGTGATTTTTATGAAGGGCATCTAGTTCATCATTCATAGCTTGCTGCCAAAGAGGGTCAGTATGGGCCTCACGATAGGTGTGAGGTTCATAGAGGGTGGCAAGGGCAAAAGAGCAATGATAATCAGAGAGATAAGGGGGAGGAATGCTTACCCGAGTGGAACGACGAAGTTCAGGACCATCAGGAGACTCAGGAGAGGGTGGTGCCACAGGATCCAAGACAGGCAGGTCATATGCCGGGGACAGAACCGGAGATGAGTCGTCTGGAGAGGCAGCCGATGTTGAAGAATCCTCCACAAGTTCAGGATAGAGAGGGAGGAAAAGATCAGTAAAAATGGGAGACTCAGAGGAAGAGGATGTAGGAAACTGCTGAAGACTCGTAAAAGGACGATGTTCCCAAAACTCAACATGACGGGAGACACGAAGACGATGAGAAATGGGATCATAGCAGCGAAACCCCTTTTGAGATACACCATAACCAAGGAAACAACAGAGACGAGCACGAGGTTGGAGCTTTGTTCGTTCATGAGGAGGAAGAGAGACAAAGCAAGCACAACCAAAAACCCGAAGAGAGGAGTAGTCAGGGGTTTGACCATAGAGAAGCTCAAATGGTGATTTGTTGTGTGTAGTTGGTGAAGGGATACGATTAATGGTGTATACAGCAGTGAGTGCAGCCTCACCCCAAAAGCGCTCAGGAAGAGAGGCAGAAATGAGAAGGGTGCGGACAACATCAAGAATGTGACGATGTTTTCGTTCTGCACGACCATTTTGTTGAGAGGTGTAAGGACAAGACCGCTGAGTAAGTGTACCATGATTGTCTAAAAAGGATAGGAAAGATTTATCATTATATTCTTGAGCATTATCTGATCGAAAAACTTTGACGGTGCGATTGAACTGTGTTTGAATCATTTTATGAAATGTTTGGTAAATAGACACAAGTTCAGACCTATGATGAAGCAGATAAATCCAAGTATATCGAGAAAAATCATCCACAAATATGACAAAATATCTAGATCCCCCCTCAGTAGGAACAGGTGCAGGACCCCAAATATCAGAATGTATAAGATCAAATGGTGCAGAAGAAAATGAGTCACTATTATTAAAGGGCAATTTTGTTTGTTTGCCAAAATGACAGGAAGTACAATCAAATTTTTGAAACTGAACTGAACCTAAATGACCTTGAGAAGCTAACAACTGAAGACGAGATAAGGATGGATGACCAAGACGAGCATGCCATAGATCAGGTGAGGAGGTGGTAGTGGTAGCAGCTGCAGAAACAACTTGTGAAGGAATCTTCAAGTCATGAACCTCAAACATGCGACCAACCTTACGGCCTGTCCCAAGCACTTGACCTGTCCGGGGATCCTGCACATCCACACCATGATTAGTAAAGAGAAGATCTACGCCTAATTCACAAAGTTGACCAACAGAAAGCAAATTGAGGGATAACTTTGGGATATGAAAAGTGTCACTAAGGGATAAACAAGGAGAAGAGATTGTTCCTTTATGACTAACAGGCATAGGAGTTCCATCAGCAGTGTAAATGGTGATTGGATGTTCTAAGGGTGCCTTATCAGAAAATTGGGATTCATCAGGAGTCATATGGTTACAACATGCAGTATCAAAAAACCAAGGTTGTTTACCTGAGGTGACAGAAAGGGCAGTGGAAGTGCGGGATAAAACCTGTTGAACAACTGCCTCAATATCAGCCGTAGTAAGTGAGGAAGTCAAAGATGGACCTGTAGGAACCGATGGATCTGAAGGACATACAGCAGCTGCCCGAGGAAGAGAAGCTTTATTCTGCTCTTGCACAAATTTCTGCAGTTTGCGACAAACTGAGATGTCATGGCCTTTAGCACGGCAAAACTCACAGCGAGTACCTTTGGAAGACTGAGAGGTGGGACGCCCAGAGTTTATCCGTGGAGGAGCAGTGAATGCAGCAATGGGAGGCTGTGGAGATGGTGTAGCCAATACATGATCAGATGATGACATGTGATAAGCAGGCCGACGGTTTTCCTCAGAGATGAGCTCCTTCACTGCAGCATCAAGAGAAGGAGTAGGAGACCGGCTAAGCAGAGAAGCCCTAGTAGGCTCAAAATCCTCACGCAAACCCATCATGAAGTGCATAAATTTACGGCGATCCCGATATTTGGCAAAGAGCTCAATGTCCTTAGAACACACTAGTGGAGGATCTGCAGCAGAGAGTTGTTCCCACATAGTAGAAGTCTGAGAATAAAAATCAGAAATGGACTGACCTGTCTCTTGTCGCATTTGATAAAGTTTTGATTCAATATGGAACTCTAAGCTTGAATCATTAGTACAATTATAGCGATCGGCTAAAAACTTCCAAGCAGCCTCAGCAGTCTCAAGACGAGGAAGAAGATTATGAATGGAGGGAATAGAGGTATTAATAAACCAAGACAAGATCTTACTCTGAATACTCTCCCATTCCTCTAGGCGATCTTCATAATCATCTGTTGTAACAGTAGTTGTGGAAGACTCTTCAGCAGCTATGACTTTGGACTTAGGGTTTGGTACTGGCTTAGGAATTGAACCAGTCACATATCTCCACAGTTTACGACCCTTGAGAAAAACAGTCATATTCTGAGACCATGCATGATAGCTAGTAGGACCATCCAACATAATGGTGATAGGACGTATGATGTCGCGTTCACTTTGTTGAGCCATAATGAAGAAAATGACCAAAAACTGAGATTTAGAGACCTCAAATGTAGAAACGGAGCCCAAAATCGGAATCTACGCGAAAAACTGAGCAAGACAGGTCCTGTTGAAAAATTTTGACCTTGGTCAAAGTCAACGGTCAAAGTCAACGGTCAACGGCTGATGCTGACGTGGATGCTGACGTGGGATGCTGACACGAGATGCTGACGTGGCTGAGTGACGTCACCCTAGGGCTGACGTGGCAGTCCGTGAAACGGAGCAAGGCGCGTGGGGCGCGTGAGGCGCGTGGACGGCGAGTGGACGGCGCGTGAAGCGCGTGTAAGGGAGAGATGGCACGTGGAGGCGCGTGGCAGCGCGTGGCGGCTCGTGCTCGTGAGGCAGAAACTTCTGGCGACGCGTAGGGGCGCGTGGAAGGCTGTTTCTGGCAGATTTTTGTTAGGTTTTGCTCGGGACTGTCAGATCTGTCAATGTATGCCTTTACTTTGGCGATTTGATCAACAAACTGACGAAATCCGAGTGTTCTAGGTTTGTGGGCGTGACGACGGTGACTCGCTTCCGACAGTGAGTACCGGATGAAGGCGAGGGCAGCGGAAGAACGCCGGAGATGTCCACAGGAACCAAAAAATCAGAGGAAAGGCTCTGATACCATGTTAACAATATAAAAAGAGAGAGAATGACTGAATAGTCTATATAATATTATGTGTATGTCAATATACAAAAGAGAGCCTTTATATAGGCTAGGTATGTGTGCAGTACAAGTAATAGAAGTATAGTACAAGTAATATACTAGGCTAAGCCCAATGGGCTAATCTATACACTAACACTGAACATGAAGAGAGAGGGAGGGAAAAAAAAAAGAAAAAAAAAAAAAAGGAAAAGAGAGGATAAAATATATTATTTGTTGCTACCATCTAGCTACAGTATGGTTGTATATATATTGTTCAAAGTTGCTAAAAACTTTTGGCAACCCACACCCAAATGAAGCACAATTTTAGAGTATGGGTTGTTAAAATAGCAATTTGGGAGGTTTTATACCCCAATGTTAGTTCTAACTAGCTAGATTGACTTTGCTTTCATTAGAGAACTAGATAATGTTACTAAACTATAACGTTGGGGCTTATTTTCATGTTTCAACTAGCATGTATTTACTTTTATCCAGCCAATAAGATTTAAAAAAAAAAATTACTAATTTAAATTTTTTTTAATTTTTATATTTGAGCCAGTCTGAAGGCGCAGCACATATTGATGATAGGGGCCCTAGTATATGGGATACTTGGATCAGCATCAGGTGCAATACCTAGGTGCAATACCTCAATTTTCTTCACAATTTTTTTAATTTTTTTCACTTTTTAATTTTAACTTTTTTACGCTTTTTTAATATATTTTATTTAATGGCTGAGATTGAAAGTTGCTTTTTCAACTTTCAATCTCAGCCTTTGATAAGCTATTGCACCAGGTGCAATACCCTAGGTATTGCACCTGATGTGAATCCGGGATACTTTCACTCGGGAACATCCAGGTCTTTCTGTTTTTAACAGCTTTATATATATAGAAGTGTGATATGATTGCATCATGATGCTAAATATTTTGTGTTTTTTTTTTTCCAAATGCGAAAATATTGTGTTATTATTACAACATTATTTGTAATATTATAAATTTTTAGTTTTAGACATGCTTCCTATCAGTTTCTTATATGGTATTTTTCTTTTTCTTCTTTTCTTTTTTAATTCAAAATTATCCAATTATTAAGATATTTTTTCTAATTGAAATTCTAGTATCAAAAGTTTAAAATACTGTTCATTAATTTTAACACCAAATTATTCTAAAGGAAATTTACTTTTAAACTAATAGTGAAATTCATGTTGAAAAAATAGTTGTCCATTGACTCGAGTGCACAGAAATAATGCTAATTAACTACAGCATTTTGCGATTAAAAATGTCAAATTAGGACAAAGATTAAAATCATATAGCATATGAAAAATTATTTTGCATATTCAACATACTATACCTCCCTTCATATAAGAATTGATTATATTATGTACAACTCCTGATAGATCCATCTTTATATGAATGAGAGCATTCAAATGTACTGAATAATTTCACTCTATTCCCTCAACTAGCTGTCATAACTAGTCATATCTCTCATGTCAATTGGGTGCAATTATTTTTACTGCCATCTTTTTCCTTGGACAAAGTTAGTGACAGTGCATAGTTTTATTTTATGTTATAGCTTTCAAAAATAACTATCACATTATTTGAAGGACCNTAAATTTTTAAACACCAAATATTCTAAAGGAAATTTACTTTTAAACTAATAGTGAAATTCATGTTGAAAAATATGTTGTCCATTGACTCGAGTGCACCAGAAATAATGCTAATTAACTACAGCATTTTGCGATTAAAAATGTCAAATTAGGACAAAGGATTAAAAATCATATAGCATATGAAAAATTATTTTGCATATTCAACATACTATACCTCCCTTCATATAAGAATTGATTATATTATGTACAACTCATGATAGATCCATCTTTATATGAATGAGAGCATTCAAATGTACTGAATAATTTCACTCTATTCCCTCAACTAGCTGTCATAACTAGTCATATCCTCATGTCAATTGGGTGCAATTATTTTTACTGCCATCTTTTTCCTTGGACAAAGTTAGTGACAGTGCATAGTTTTATTTTATGTTATAGCTTTCAAAATAACTATCACATTATTTGAAGGACCAATTTTCTTGACAACTTTGTCATAGCTTTCTGTTATATATTTCTTTCATATGGTGCCAATAATTTCTTCTTTATTTTTTTAGGCCCAATAATATTTGCTAGTGGAAACTTGAGATGCAAAATAAAACTGGAAATTGTTTTTCATGCTATGGGTTTCTGGTGCAATGAGCTCTTAAAGGATGGTCATGGGCTAATTTCTCATGTCAGAAGTTTTTGACATTATTCATGAGTACTTTTACAGGATAAGATAAACAAATGCAATAAAAAAGTAAAGGGAAAAAAATCATGATCAATTTTGAAATTTGTAAATCATATATATATATATATATATATATATAAACTGGCTATGTATATTTTTAGGCTTTCTCAGTTTTGGTACTGGTACACCAATTTGAATTGCTCCTACAAAAAAAAATAAAAAAATAAACTCAAGCTAGTAGTTGGATTTTTTATACTACCAAATAAATATTGGTATTGAATGAGAACCCTTAATTATATAACTAATTAACTATACAATGAAAATCAAACTGATTAATTTTTTCATCCTTGAATATCAATTTCTCTCTTGTTTGATCTTTTGTGAAATTTACAGAAAAAATTGCGGATGGTAGCAATGGAGATGTAGCTGATGACTTTTATCATCGTTATAAGGTAGCCTATCATACTATTTGGAAACATGGTTAACGTTATTATTTGTTTTAATAATTACGAAATGGTACAGGGGGACATAAAACTGATGAAAAAAATTGGATTGGACTCTTTCAGATTCTCTATTTCATGGTCAAGAATATTACCTAGTAAGATTTCTCACTTGAACCAATTCTCATCATTTATAATTATAAGTCTCTACCTAGTAATTAAGCTTCTAATTACGATGGGTTCCATTAAGACAAACTTCAATCCAATCTGAAGATCAAAATGGTGGATCAGCAATGAGTTGATATTGGTTCATTCAGAAAACCCACTAGTTGATATTGTTGTTTAATCATTTCAATTTTGTTTACAGAGGGAAAAATAAGCAGGGGAGTGAACCCACAAGGTGTTAAATTCTACAACAACCTCATCAACGAGCTCCTGTTGAATGGTGAAATTATACTTCATTTTATTTTCAGCTATAATTTTTGTAATGTCAAACATATATGGGAAATACCATTAGTAGGGGTGTGTGGATTGGGCAAGAAAATGCCAATATTTCTATCCAATCTGCCACTAATGGGTTGGAAAAATTTAAATCCGCCACTGACTCACCAAAGTCTAAATCCGGTGGATTGGTTACAAATTTTGGCAGTTTCAATTCTGCAGGTTGGGAGGATTGACATTATTCTTTTGATAAACTACAGAGTATATATATACTAACATACAAAAATAATGAACATTGGTGCCTAAACTAGCCGTATTACAAACTATAAGAACTACTAAGAGTATTATACATGCACAACAGTATAATTAACTCTATTATTAGAAACTAAATGACCTTTAGCTTTTCATTCTAATGTTACATGTCATTTTGTATTTGTTTGCATCTTGAGTGGATTGATTTGAGTTTGTAGGTATAGCTGGCTTTACATGTAAGACCATAACATTTTTTTTTTAAAAATATATAAAAATGGATCAAATGACAAAAATATTTTGTAGATTTACAAGAATATATGAGACCCAAATCAAAAGGACAAACAACATACTCAATAAATATACAGATACAAACATTAAACAATAAAAGAAAAAAAAATGCCTTTGTGGTTGCCTAGGAGAGTAGGCAACTGATGGAAAGTGAAGAATTGAAGGGATTAAAAAAAAAAAACCTTCAATTTTGGCTGAAGGTGAAGGCTAAATATAGAGTGTTTGTAGTATATGGTTGAGGTAAGTTCAGGGTTTCAATGTTGACTTTTTATATTTTGTTTAAGGAATTGATTACTGATAAGCTGTATAAATTGATTAGGTGAATTGATTAACTTTAAATATAAAATATTTGGTTAAATTAAGTGGGCAGGTCAAGATGTAACGGGATGGTAATGTTTCAACCCGTTATCCAACCCAATATGCTATTTTGGAGGTCTGGCTTGCCCAACCCAAACTGCCTAATTTAATGATCTGTATGGGGCCGGCAGATTGGTAGGTCAAGCAGATATTTTGTACACCCCTAATTATTAGTATAATGATAATTAGCTACACAATAAGAAATATGTACGCTAATGATTTTATGAACTATTACATATATAAAAAAGAAGATTTTTCCAACCCAATTTCAAAAAAAAAAAAAAAAAACTTTAATGGAATATATATTAGTAGTTTTATTAGAATGGTCTAAAAACATAAAAATTGATATTTTTAGCATTTTTGCATAAATGTTCTCTCCAAACTTCAGTTTCACATTGTGGGCAGGTATCAAGCCCCTAGTGACTTTGTTCCATTTTGACACTCCACAAGCACTAGAAGATTAGTATGGTGGATTTTTAAGCCCCAAAATAGTGTAAGTTTTAGCAATTGAACAAAATATAGATCTTCCAATGCTCAAAACATTGTGCCACAAATAATAATTAACTATTTGGTTGTACGAATAGGAAGGATTATCTTCATTACGTGGACTTTTGCTTCAAAACATATGGGGATCAAGTTAAGCTATGGGTCACAATGAACGAACCAAATGGGATAGGCATCAATGGGTACACCTTAGGTATGCAAGCACCAGGACGATGTTCTAATTATGTTGGAAATTGTACTGCCGGTAATTCTGCCACCGAGCCCTATATTGTTGCCCATAACTTACTTCTTGCTCATGGAGGTGCTGTGAAGTTGTACAAGGACAAGTACCAGGTTTGTATGATTGAAAAAAGAAAAAAAAGATATATCATTGTACTATTTAATAAAAAAAATTAATAATTTTCCCCATAAATTATTCAACTTATTAGTATTTGATTGGAAAGGGAAAAAAGTCAGCATATTGGGATTTTAATTTTATTTTTGTTGGCCCACACCAAAAAAAAAATATCTCCCATCTATTTTACCGTTCTGACATTAAATAAGCAATCAGGAATGTGAATCAAAATGCTCTCTAAGTTTGTTTGTTTTTTTGTTTTTGTTTTTGTTTTTTGTTTTGTTTTGTTTTTTTTTTTTTTTTTTTTTTTTTAAGTTTTTTTTTTTTTTTTTATCCATTGTTGGCTTAGGTTGTAAAACTTTAATTTCTTTTGTTTTTATTATTATATGTGTTTTTGTATAGGAAATGGGTGATAGGCCACAATGGCCACATCATGTAAATCCCCTTTTCCAATTTTTGTAAAACTTAAACACAAAAGAATATATATGAGAAAGAAAAGTTTATTTTATTATATGTTTAGTGTTTATTTACATTCTTGTTATGCTTTATGTTTGTTTTACCATATATAAAATTCCTACACAATGACATAAAAATCTAAACATGTCAGTTAACAAAAGAAATAAGACAGTAAAAAAAATGAACCTTGATGATGCAAAAGATCAATAGTTGAGCTCCTCGTCATAGAGGATGGACGATGCTATGAATGGGGCCATCTCTGTAGATAGAGAACCTACAAAATGAATTAGGAGGAAAAGTAACATGCTGGTGTCGCGTTAGCCAAACTGCCTCTGATGCTTAAGTTAGTAAAGGAAAAGGGTTTTTGAGAGAAACAGACTAGAGAGTGATTTATGTAGAGTGTTTGTGTGTAATTTTTTGTACCTTGGGTTTCTGGTGCTTTCTCCTTTGTAGTTGAATGCCTAATCAATGGGCAATGAATCACTGTATTTATGCTCAACAGCTAGTGCGTTACAGAATCTTTGTTTGAAGATCACAGCTCATTCTATGACTGTTGCTCCGTTTGTTACATTTCGTCATCAATGAGTGTAATCATCTTCTCTGCGTAAATGACGATCTTCGTGTAGTGATGACCATAAATTTCTGACTTATCAGTTGCCCCCTTGTTCGAATTGCTGTTTGTTGGAAGAGATAAGAACAAATTCATCTAACGCTTTGTATTTTGTGTACTGCGCATTTATGACGATTTTGATGTTTGAGCAGTTGAATGCCACATGTACGGCCAAGATGCGTTCGTCGTGCGGACATGTCTCGATTTTCCTGCACGTGTTTTCGCCACTTGTTTTGCATTTTTCCCTCCCCTTTCCTTTTCTTTGTATTTTTTCCTTATTCAGTTTCTACTATAGGGTTTGTTTCTTCTTCGAGAGCTTCCTTTCTCTGTCCTGCATTTCCTAGTAGTTTCTTTGTAAGGGAGGACTGCCTGTATACCTTTGTCCATTCTTCGTTATCTTCTCTATTTCCCATTTTGCTAGGGTAGCTAGGTCGTTGAAAATGTTTAAGGTGAGATCTAGTGATCTGGAGAAGAGGCTATCCTCCTCTTATGATCGCGTGGTCTTGAAGGCCACTTCTGTGTCCACCTCCTATAAAGCCTGGAACATCTCATGTTCCCTTACGAGAAAGGATGAGCAGTGAATCAGGGGTAGGTTTCAATTCCCTAATTCTATGAATATTAGGATCCCGAATGACAAAGAGAAGGCTTGTCACTCTTATGCTGATGAGGTTTGTTTTTACGAGGCCGATTTTGTCAATGGCCTTCGTTTCCCTATTCATCCCTTTGTTAGGGAACTTTTTTCCTATTTGCATCTTGCTCGACACAGTTAGTGCCTAACTCTTGGCGGATTCTCGTTTCTTGTATGGTGGTATGGATGTCTACCAATGATGGTGATGTCATCAGAAGGGAAAAATTCCTCTATTTTTATCGTTTGAGGAAATCTAATGACCCCAGCTATTATTAGTTTAAGCTGTGGGATAAGGCTTCTAGGCTAATCCTTGATTACCCCTTGTCTCTTCGTAACTGGAAACCAAATTTCTTTTTTATCTCTGGAAGTGGTTAGGAATTCATCCTTGGTGAGGACTTGGACGAAGCCCCTAAGTTTTTTTTTGTAGTTGGGGAGTTCCTGTGTCTGGTGCATCTTTCTAGTCTTTTTAGTTGCTTTTCCCTTCTTTTATGAGTGACAATGATAGGTAACTTATTTGTATTCTTGTTTTGCAGTTGCCCAGCATCCACGTCTAAAGAAGAGGTACTAGTGTCGCGTTGAGAAAGTAAAGGAATATCTCGAGTCTATCAAGGATTTTGACGAACTCGTTTCTCCTCAGTCTCTTTTTTTACAATTTTTTGGGTCTAGAATCGTCTACTAAGGTTTGGAAGAATTTAGAAGCTGTGAGAAAGAGTACGTGCTTCTGCCCTTTTTTTTTTTTTTTTAATTACTTTTGCCTCATCCTTTCAGGAACGACAACTAGGTTTAGTAAGCAAAAATTAGCTGAGGCCCAAGAGAAGAAGGCCAAGGGTGGCACTATTAGCGGTCTTATGTCCAAAAAAGGCTGGTGACGTTGTTAAGAAAGATCCTATGATAACGCCTTCTCCTACCCATTCGCCTGCCAAGCGCCCTACTTCTCCCACTTCGTCATTGGAGATAATTGTCTCTGGTGGAGAGGAGACTAGGAAGAAGAAAAAGGCTGGTGGTAAATCTTTCCTTCCTACCTTATGGGATGACGCTGACTCGGCAACTTTGAAGGCCCATGAGGCACTTTCTGTAGATGATCTGGGTCCTTTAAAGGTGAAGTCATCTAGCAGGGTGATGTCATCCCATATCCACAAGCTTGTACAGGTAGGCTATTTTTAGCTTCTTCTTTTTCTTTGTTTTGCTTTTGCTAAAGGAGAATTTCTTTGTAGGCTTTGGGGGAATCTCTATTCATCTCTGGGAAGCTCTTAGACTTAGAATAGAAGGTGGCCACGTCTGAGCCCTTGGTCAAGTCTTTATCTGCTGAGAATGAAACGCTAAAGAACAAGGTTGCTATTCTTNTGGGCTTATAACAATTCGCAATGGGAAGTTTGAATAAGAATCTATAATTTATCTCATTCTCACACAAGTATGTTCAAAAAGAAAACTCTTATTCATTTCGTTCTCATTTTGTTACAATTTTCTACTCTTAATCTTTTAGACCTAGTATTTTCTGTGCGTCTCCCCTTTCTTCTCTCTCTTCCTTTATATGAGTCTTCTCCTTCTTTTTTATGTTTTTGTCATTGTCCACCTGGACAACTTCTGGTCTTATGAGGCTCTTCTTTCTTGGTTTTTCATCATGAACTGAGCTTTCTAGGGCTTCTTCTTACTATTCAGGTGTCCACCTGGATAACTTCTGATCTTATCGGGCTCTTCTTTTTGGTTATTCATCATGGATAGAGACTTCGCGGTCTTTTTTACTTTCAGGCTTGTCCCTCTACATTAAATGTAGTGATGCCAAGCAGGTGACTTTCATTTAATGCGGGGGTTGTTGTGGAAGTATATGGAAATTTGAGACAGCTTCCTCAGTGAAGTTGATCTTCTTTGGTACTTACCTTGGTAGCTCAAACACTACCTCAAAACAAGGCTAGGACTTACCTTGGTAGTTCAAACACTACCTCTAAACTAGGCTAGGACTTACCTTGGTAGTTTGGACACTAACTTGGAAGTAGGCTAGGAAGGGGACTGGGCCTGATCAATAGTCTGAGGCTCTATATCTATTGTTAGAATGGGCCGGTCCATGTTGGATTTGTTTCTTGCTATTTGGCCACCGCTTGAAATGGCCCAGTATTCATCCTATTATAATAAGGCCTAATATTTACCCCCCTACAGGGGCCTTCCACGTTATTTCCAATTATAAATAAAAAAATCAATTCCAATTTTAAACTTCCCTCTTATTTCCTTTTTCAACTTTAAACCTGACCTAATTTCCTCAGTTAAGATTTAAGACTATCATCTTTTATATTTTCCATATTTTATTTTCAATTGAAAATTAATATAAACCTTAAAAGAAAATCTCTTGACATTAATGATCCAATTTATTTGAGAAAATATTTAACCACTTATAAAAAACTTTCCCAATAGAAATGCTAACTTTTTTTTGGAGAGAGTTACAACTTATGGCGTTGCTCCTGGTGATAGCTCTCTATCATCAGACCAAGACACCAATTAGTTTTTAGTATAGACCAACTTAAATTTGAATTTAAAACCTTAATTCAAATGGAAAGATTTTATCTATAATCACCCCATTAAAACCTATGCAATTTTCAAATTGAATTTTAAGAATTCAACATTGACTAACCCAATCATATTTGGAAGTACTTTATAAATTTATCAAATGAATTGAAAATAACTGATTTATTTCCCAATACAAATCAAAGCAAACTCCAGATAGAAGGGACACAACCGAGACCCAACTCGAACTGAATGTTCGGGTTTTGTTCAACTATGTCGAGTTGGATATCATGTGGGGACACGTACGCTACAACTGCTATTCATTTTTTATAATTCTCCCACTTCTCTTTTTTTTACTCTCTCACACACAAACATTCATATTTCTTAGTGTCTCTCTCTCTCTCTCTCTCTCTCTCTCTCTCTCTCTCTCTCTCTCTCTCTCTCTCTCTCTCTCTCTCTCTCTCTCTCTCTCAAGTATTGATAAAGACAACTCATAAAAATTTTTAAGCATTAAAAGATCAACACATAGCCTAGACAACACCAGCAAATCATTCATAATTCACACCCAAACTGTTATTACCCACAAAATAACATGAATGTTTAGTCACACATATGCTTTACCCAACAATAGTTAGTCTATTAGAATTTCTCGTAATTGTTTATATAACCCAATTTGATAAAATAATCACCGAAAGTGATACTCAACACATATCCATACAACATATATGGACAAAATGGGCTTTTGCCCTTTTCAGGCAAATTAAATAGCTTTATATTCCCTTTCTCAAACTAATTAGGGAAATGTCCCTCTTTTAAAACTCGATTTGTGATAAATCGAGTTAGGCCCTATAATGGCGTTTTCAAGGAGCTTATAGTGATGTTTTAAGGTCCTATAGTGATGTTTTTTAACTCGACCTCAATGAAATCGAGTTATAGGTAAAAAAAATGCCTATAACTCGATTTCATTAAAGTCGAGTTAAAAAATGTCACTATAGGTCCTTAAAACATCACTATATGTTTCTTAAAATGTCACTATAGGGTTTCAAATTTTTTTTTTCTAACTCAATTTATCATAAATCGAGTTTTAAAATATAGACATTTCCTTAATTAGTTTGAGAAAGAAAGTATAAAGCTATTTAATTTGCCTGAAAAAGGCAAAAGCCCATTTTGTCTCAACATATATTTATTCCTTCCAATCCACATGATTTGACATTTCACCCCTGCGTAGAAAAGCAATGCTACGAGTGTGCACCGCAAACATTTCTTGGGGTGGGTTAGTGCACCTGTGAAACTCGATCCATAATTCTATAGCATTAATCCGAAAGCTCCAGAATTAGAATTATTTGGCTTTGTTTCTTATCAAAAAAAAAGAAAAAGGAAAAAAAAAAAAGAATTAGAATATCTGCATAGTAGTTTTACTTTTACACGACAAAAACTATCCTGACACAACAACAATTAAAATCTGCAAATTTGTCCAGAAAATGCACATGATCTTAAACTCTGTTTTGCGTGTGGAGGGCCTAGGCCTAGGCCTCGTCATTCTATTGGTCTAACCATGGGTACTATTTTGCCTACACAATGCGTACTATTTTGCGCTTGGGGCAATGACGCAGTCCGTGAGGTTCTAACCGAGACGCGTCTATTGCTGGTTGAAAAAAAAAAAATATATATATATATATATATATATATCATAAAATTTGTAAAAATATCATAAAATTTTTTCACTTTAAGAGCATCTATATTGGCAGGGCCATAATTTTAATTATTTGACTTCACCATAAATTACTTTATCTATTTTACTACTTTATAACTTTCGTGTTACCAATTTTGTCGCGGTGGAATCTCATTCCTTGGCCAGTGCATGTTGCCACCGGCAATCCCAACTTGTCCAACAAGCCAAGGCTAGGAAATGCAAAGATGAAGAAATCATTGAACTACCACTAGTAACCTGTGATATTGATGCTCCTACCTTCACAAGACTCAATCCTGTGATGCATGAAGTCCTCCCAACCCTCCGATCTTCCATCTCAGCCCTGAAAAAGCTTAATCCGATGGCTCTAATTGTAGATATGTTTGGAACACCAGCACTTGAGGTGGCAGACCAATTTCACATGCTGAAGTACGCGTTTGTTTCATCTGCATGGTCACATGCAGTGATCTTATACCTATTACTTAACCAGTGCTTGACAAAGAAATAGTACCACAACAACAGCAACAATTTCTGGATTTCGGAGAACCAATAAGAATATGAGAGATTTATTAGGTGTTTTGGGGCTTTGGGCTTGGGAATTACGTTGGTGAGGTTAGTAAGTGTTGTTTGTGTGAGTTGTGAGTAGGGGTGTGCAGCCAACCCTCTACGGTCGACCCAATTCAACCTAACCCATTGAGTTGGGTCAGTTTTTAGGGTTTGGTGGGTTAGGTTAAGTTAGGTTACAAAATTTTTTTTGATAGTGGATTGGGTTGGGTTCGAGTTATAAAATTTCAAACCCGCCAAATCCAACCAACTTGACCTAACCCACCCATATATTTGATATATATTTAAAATATATTATATAATTAATAATTTTTTTTAAATAACCAGCTCTTCCTCTTATCATATATAAAAACCAATATTAATGTATATTAGTTCATATATTAATGTATAATTTGTTTATCAACTCAGGTGGTTTTCTATTCAATTTAATAATAATAGTAATAAAAAAAATTTGTTCAACCCATGGGTTCAACTCGACCCAACCTAACCCATGTAAGTTGGGTTGGGTTAGGTTGGATTTTTTTTAATCCATCATGGTGGGTTGGGAAAAAAAAATCCTCTTAACCCAACTCATGTAAACTCCTAGTTGTGAGTGTTGATTAATATCATTGTAATCCATATCATTGATAGTATATATTTTTGCTTGGCATTGCCATGGATGTAGACATGGAGATGGTGAACCAAGTTAATTTTTCGTGTGTCGTGGTGCTTGCTATTTGTTGTTTTGCATGTATTTTCACATCAAACTTAGAAAATCAATTCACTAACCTGGTATCTATAACAAATCATAAATAATTTTCTACCACAAGATTAATTATTTAGAATACAAACAAATTAAAGATAATAATTATACATTTTATAACTTCATCTACGTACTTAGGGAATTCAATCTCAAAGTTATATATGTAAGACCCCCTCCCATCCTTTCTCTCTTTGCTGAACTGATCTCATTGACCCCCCCCCCCCCCCCCCCCCCCCCCC